>NC_083637.1:917500-982500 GCF_963576545.1 Limanda limanda | reverse complement strand
CCACGTGTGTTTTCTCTCCAGAGGTCTGAAGACCATCGACGGATCTCCGTACTTCACCAACTACCTGGAGATCGTGTTCGACCTGTACGTGCTCGTCACCACGGCCAACAGCCCCGACATCATGTGAGTTCTGAATCCACAGATCTGAATCTGTGTCACTGAGCTGATCTGAGGTCAGACTAGGGGTTGGAATTGGCAAAAATGTGACGATTCAATTCAAAACTGCAAGTATTGCGATTCATGTCCCCCATATTATTACAATAAATGAGGAAAATAAGACTGCTCACCTCACTTAAAATGTCACATTTAATTCTGTGAACAACATTGTCTTCTACACATTCACTGAAGTGCAAAAACTTTGTCCTTGAACATTCAGGACACAGGACCTTTGTAATTATGTTCTGAATAGGAGACCTCTCACATGAACACTGAGCTCCCAGCACATAACTTACAATTATTTAAATACAATACAGTAACATCAAGCAGACATAATAGAGTAACATAAACCTGAGAATAATCATATAAATAAGAGTAACTTAGAGCTTCAATCAAATAAAGAAAAGTAAACAAATGTGTTCTACTAGAGTCCAGTCCAGTTGGCTGCAAGGTCATGACCCAAAATGTTAAATTCATTTGGGAATATTGGCATTTTTGTTCAGAAAAAGGAGTTGGTCAACATGCTCAGATGTTAAAGTTCCTCTGGAACGTTACTATATCTCCTGCAGTGGAGAACATCCTTTCCTCAGACACACTAGGTATCTGTTAAACTCTGAAACTCTCCTCGTCATGCTTTGTCAACCAGGGGCTGTTACATATATAATTGTAAATAAAGTATTAAAAAAAAAATTGCAATACTTTATGCTACAGTATCGATAGTATCGCGGGCGCAAAATATCGCGATACTGAACAGAATCGATTTTTCCCCCACCACTAGGTCAGAGCTGCTGAAAGATTCTGTTTCTCTCCTTCATCGTACGTTTCTTCACCTCCAGTTACTGTAAATAAGGATGAACGACATGACAGCTCCCAAAAGTGAAGCCACAACATTGTGTTTGCCCCCTGGTGGCTGGTTCAGTGTAGGTCATGATCCCCGCCTCCTCCATGTTGGCAGATGGGACGAGAACCAAACTCACAAACTCTAAGCTTCAGTTCCCCCCAAATGAAATGGGAAATGAACGTCTAGCGCAGAATTCCAGATTATGATCTTTGTATTTATGAAGATATTTCGTCCTGTGTGAGCTCACAGCCACGTTTCCTGATTCGACCTGCTCATTTCATTCTTCTCGTTGGCAGGATGCCGGCGTACAACTCCAGCTTCGTCTTCGCCATCTTCTTCATCGTGTACATCCTCATCAACACCTACATCTTCATGTCCGTCTTCTTGGCCGTCGTCTACAACAACTACAAGAAATACCTGAAGGTGCTAACATGGTTTCATTCCCACTCAGAATCCAGTAGAATCAATCCAAAGGTCTGAGACGACCACGGGACTCTAACGTGTCCTGCTCCACCAGGAGGAGATGCGGCAGCTGGTCAGGGCCAAAAGGCACAAGATGGTGCGAGCGTTCGCCGTCCTGCAGGAGCCAAGGGGGGAGGGGCTTGAGCCGGGGGTGACCCAGGTCAACTGGAACCAAGTGGTACGACTGGTCCGGCCCGATATGAGCACCGCCCACAGAGAGCTGCTGTGGAGCGTCTCCGACAACCAGAACCAGGGCTTCATCGGTGGGTCCCACACACCAGCACTCTGAGTCCTGCTTCAGAGACTCCTACTCACTCTGTGATTGGTCGACAGGTAAGGTGGCGTTCGTCCAGCTGGCCGACCTCCTGAACATCGAGGTCATCACACTCAAGTCCAGACCGCACCCACTTTACCGTCTGTGCCCCACCCTCTACCTATCAGGGCCCAGCCGCCTACTCTGCCGATTGGTCCAACACAGGTGAGGGGGGGGGAGGTTGGTCAGCAGTTACATGTTGACCTCACAAACAACATGGAGGAAGATACAGCCTGTGTGTGTGTGTTCCAGGGCCTTTGTGGTCCTGTACGACCTCATCATCCTGGTGAACGCCGTCTTCATCGGGCTGGACGAGGAGAATCCGATGATCGCAAACTCCGAGTGGGTGTTCCTGGCTCTCTACCTGCTGGAGATCCTCCTGAAGCTCTACGTGTTCGAGCCCAGGGCCTTCTTCTCCAGACACAACTTCTGGAACTGGTGAGGACCCGATGTTCGTAACCCAATGTCGAGCTATGTCCGATCACAAAGCCAGTCAGAGGCCAGCTGGTTCTGTTGGCTTCACGATTCAGGAGGAGTTTAGTGATGGGAGTCGGCTCTGAGTCTGGAGAGTCATTGTCCAATCAGGTTCCAGTGTGAGCCCAGTGTGTACCGGGAGGCTCCTGCAGCAGCTCAAACATCACGTTTACGTCACAAAGTCCGTTTCAACTTTTCTTTTCCTAACCTGTTCCTCCAGGTTCGACACCATCATCGTGGTGTCGGCTCTCATCGCGACGGTCGTCAACTCGGCCATGAAGTCATGTGAGTTCTGTTTGTAACGTGAACACAGAAGCGTGTTTCCTGTCGGCCGACGCGTGACTCATTTCACGTCTCCCCCCCCCCCGTCCTCTTGTAGCTGGAGGTTACACCAGCCGTCAGATCCTGGACATCGTCTTCGTCCTGCGGGTCCTCAGGCTGATCCGGGTGGTGGACAGCATCCAGAGGTTTGATCTCTGACAGATTCAGTTACCTGCACCAGTAAGACATAGAACTGGGAAGGTGCAGGTAACCATGGCGATGATGAACTCCTCCGTGTGGAGATGTAAAACGAATCAGATGAGAAAAACATTTTCTAACTTCTAACAACATAAAACATCTTTTATTCATCTGGATTGATTTCTCCATGTTTGTGTAATTGCTGCTAATGACAATATTACACAACTAAAATTTCTAAAAATCTATTTCAGCGAATCAGGTGCAGTAGAAAGATTCAGTGGAGGATGAGGCGTTTGATTTAGGCCACGCCCCTTTGCATCTTGAAGGTTTCCTCACAGTTTGAAAGCAGAAGCTTCGTCAGCAGATGAAGGAATCAAACACATTTTCTGTCTAAAGTTCCACAAACTGGTTGTGTGATGTTCGTCTCTGTCGCAGGTTCCGTACGATCATCAACACGCTGATCCGGATCGGACCGGCCATCCTCACCTTCGGACAACTCATCCTCGTAAGTCAACCGCAGCTAAATCACACGTTCTGTGACCTGATGATGGCGCCGGGCGGATCACTGAGTGCTGGTCCTGGTCCACAGGTGGTGTACTACGTCTTCGCCATGATGGGGATGGAGCTGTTCAAAGACAAAGTGAAGTTCTCCGAGGACCCGAACGACCCGGAGAAGTTCTACTGTGGAAACACTCGCCTGAGAGGAACGGCCTTCGCTCACCTCAACTACTGCAAGAACAACTTCAACAACGTGGTGTCGTCCTTCATCCTGCTGGTGGAGCTGACTGTGGTCAACCAGTGGCACGATATCCTGACACACACACACACACACACACACCACACACACAGACGCACACACACGCACAATGGACATCCCTGTTGTTGTCTGTGTTTCTCTGTTTCTTTACGTCTCTCTGATTCCTGAACTGTGTGATTCCTTAACGCGACTCCACTGCTCAGCAGCGGCTTCGCCCTCGTCACCCACGTGTCGGCCAGGATCTTCTTCGTCCTCTTCCACATCTTGGTCGTCATCGTCATCATCAAGTAAGAGGAGTGTGGTCATCATGATCCCCTGGTTCCCATCGGACACTCAGCAGACAGGAGCTACTAGATCGTTCAAACAATTTAAAAACTAAACACTAATATGGGCTAAAAGTAAATGTATTTTTTAATTTGAACGTAATAGATCCATGACTAACCCACCTGCAGAGGGCGCTGCTGCTTCTGCCTATGTTAATCAGAATCAGAATCAGAAGGTATTTATTGCCAAGTAGGTTTACACCTACCTGGAATTTGCTCTGGTTATTGGTGCAAACAATGAACATAGAAACATAAAAACACAATAAATACACCACACATAAGAAAAACAATAATAATAATAAAAAAACAATATATATTTACTCACTATTTACTTCTTATTTACTCACTTTTTCTAATATTTATACAAGGTAGCATTTATTTAGACATAAACATATCTATATACAAATATGTAAAAGATATAAAAAGTGAAGTAAAAAGTGAAATGCAAAAAGCAAAACAGTGAACAGTGTCAAATTGCAATATGCAATGTAATGCAGTATAATATATATAATATAATATGTGTTAATTTAACACATCCATGTGAGAACCAGACGAGCATGTGACCCGATCTTTTCTTTCAGCATCTTCGTGGCGTTTGTCCTCGAGGCGTTCTTCGTGGAATACTCGTTGGAGAAGAGCGACCTGCACACGTCTCTGGAGAAGAAGATCGCGGAGCTGGAGCTGGCTGTGGAGCAGTACGTCACCATGACAACCACGGACACGTCCCTATAAACACTGATGGGTCTTAGGAGCGTTCCACTGTTCACTGAGGAGACGATTAGAACAAGACGTTTTCACTCAAACTAAACTAAGCAACAACCCTGATTTAGAACTTAGTTTCTTTTTAACCTTATTTTACTGCTCTAATTTTTTTAAAGTAAAATGATCTAATAATTCACAAGAAGGTGAGAAGAACGTTTATCATCTTGTGACTCAGGTTTGTGTTGTCGGGAGGACAGTTAGAAATGTGGATTATTAATAATTGAAATATTTAACTCAATATTTAGAATCAGTTCAGGTAACATGTACGGGTGTCGTGCCCTGCGTGTCGTCTGGAAGGTGGAACATGATGTCTTCTACAGTCGGGTGATGACCTGTGTTGTTGTGCGTGTGATGTTTTGTTGCTCAGGGAGAAGCTGCAGGAAAACCTGGTGAACTCCATGGAAACCATCGACAACGACCTGGGAACCGGCCAATCAGCAGCCTCCAACAAACCCACCCTGATGTTTAAAATCGCTTCAAAAAGTAAGAAGCGCTGAGCCGAAGGCGGCAGGTCACCGTGGAGAAAAGACCACGTCGGTTTAGACAATAAGAGAATGTTTAGAACTATTAGAGGCTTTTGTTTTGAAAAGTGTCAAGAAAAAGAAACCAGTGTCGATTCATAAATGAGTTACCATCACGCTCAAGCGTTCATGGTTTTCGCTGCTCCGTCTTCTTTGGTATAATGACACCTTAGTGGAGAATTAGCGCCACCTACTGCTCATCCATTAAATTCAATTTCATTTATTAGTTCCAACATCAGTGATCTCAAGTGTCTGTATCTGAGTGTTTGTGTGTCTGTCCGTGTGTCAGGATACCGCACGGTGGACGCCCTGCTGCAGCGGATGTTTGAGGCCGATCTCGACCCGGAGGACTTCGCTGAGAACGACGACGCTCAGGACGACGGGAACTTTACGAACCCGTCATTCAGCTCCGTGTAAACATGTCAACATGTAAACAAGTAAACATGTAAACATGTAAACATGAAGGGATCTGTATATTTTTATATTTCTGTCCTGTCGCTCTCTGTAGGGACACAAATGAAATCTGTATTTTTCACATAAAGACTATTTACACTTAAAGTTTATTTCGTTGTTCTTTGCTCGTGTCCCTGTTCACTAAATTCACAAACTTAAAAATACATGTTTTCGTAGAACAGAAGCTTCAGAGTAAACTGTAATTAAAACATGTTTTAAAGGTATATATTTTTAAAAGATTCACACTTGAAAGTCAGATGTTTCCGTTTCAATGTTATTTTACTGCAGAGAACCATCAAAGAAACAAGTGAATGAGAGAGAGGAAGATAAAACACTTCCTGGTTCCATCTGTCAAATAATAAAACAATCATGTTCATTTCAAATTATATTAATTTTCATTCATGAACAAATAAAAAAAGTCAGAACTTTAGGGTTAATGTGACAAGCATTGAGAAATGTATGTTTATGTATAAATATACAGTGTGTTAATATTATATATATGTATGAGGAAAAACAACCTCCGTGTCAGCAGGGGGTGGTGTGGAGCTGCAGCTGTAACATGGAGACACCAATTGTGTGACTGTGTGTGCGTGCTTGTGTGTGTGTGTGTGTGTGTGCGTGTGCGTGTGTGTGTGTGTGTGTGCGTGCGTGTGGTGCTGATGCTGTAAAGATGGAGAACAGGGAGGAACCTTCTCTGTCGCTCGGACGGAAACAACATTCAGGTAAAAACAAACAAACAAACAAGAGCTGCTTCACACACAAAGAGACAAAGAGAATCAGCTGATCGACGAGCGAGGTGTGTGTGTCTGTGTGTGTCTGTGTGTGTGTGTCTGTGTGTGTGTGTGTGTGTCTGTGTGTGTCTGTGTGTGTGTCTGTGTATCTGGTCAGAATAACACAATCCAGCGGATTTCTTGTGTTAAGAAAATAAAAGCTCCAGCGGCTGCAGCTGTTAGTGACAATAGAACATCAACAGAAGGAGAAGGAGGAGAACATGAGGAGAACATGAGGAGAACATGAGGAGAACATGAGGAGAACATGAGGAGAACAGAGGAGAACAGAGGGGAAGAGAGGAGAACATGAGGAGAACATGAGAACAGAGGAGAACAGAGGAGAACAGGAGGAGAACAGAGGAGAAGGAGGAGAACAGGAGGGGAAGAGAGGAGAACATGAGGAGAACATGAGGAGAACATGAGGAGAACAGAGGAGAACAGGAGGAGAACATGAGGAGAACAGGAGGAGGACAGGAGGAGGACAGGAGGGGAACAGAGGGGAAGAGAGGAGAACATGAGGAGAACATGAGGACAACAGGAGGACAACATGAGGAGCACATGAGGAGCACATGAGGACAACAGGAGGAGAACAGGAGGAGAACAGAGGAGAACAGGAGGAGAACAGAGGAGAAGGAGGAGAACAGAGGAGAACAGGAGGGGAAGAGAGGGGAAGAGAGGAGAACATGAGAACAGAGGAGAACATGAGGACAACAGGAGGACAACATGAGGAGCACATGAGGAGAACAGGAGGAGAACAGAGGAGAACAGGAGGAGAACATGAGGACATGAGGAGAACAGGAGGAGAACAGGAGGACAACAGAGGGGAAGAGAGGAGAACATGAGAACAGAGGAGAACATGAGGACAACAGGAGGACAACATGAGGAGCACATGAGGAGCACATGAGGAGAACAGGAGGAGAACATGAGGAGCACATGAGGTGAACAGGAGGAGAACATGAGGAGAACATGAGGAGAACAGGAGGAGAACATGAGGAGAACAGGAGGAGAACAGGAGGAGAACAGGAGGACAACAGAGGAGAACAGGAGGGGAACAGAGGGGAACAGGAGGACAACATGAGGAGCACATGAGGAGCACATGAGGAGAACAGGAGGAGAACAGGAGGAGAACAGAGGAGAACGGGAGGAGAACAGAGGGGAACAGAGGAGAACATGAGGAGAACATGAGGAGAACATGAGGAGAACATGAGGAGAACAGGAGGAGAACAGAGGGGAATAGAGGAGAACATGAGGACAACAGGAGGAGAACAGGAGGAGAACAGAGAAGAACAGGAGGAGAACATGAGGAGCACATGAGGAGAACAAAGGAGAACAGGAGGAGAACATGAGGAGAAAAGAGGAGCACATGAGGAGAACAAAGGAGAACATGAGGAGCACATGAGGAGAACAGGAGGAGCACATGAGGAGAACAGAGGAGAACATGAGGACAACAGGAGGAGAACAGAGGAGAACATGAGGACAACAGGAGGACAACATGAGGAGAACATGAGGAGCACATGAGGAGAACATGAGGAGAACAGGAGGAGAACATGAGGAGAACATGAGGAGCACATGAGGAGAACAGAGGAGAACATGAGGAGAACATGAGGACAACAGAGGAGAACAGGATGAGAACATGAGGAGAACATGAGGAGAACAGAGGAGAACAGGAGGAGAACAGGAGGACAACAGAGGAGAACAGAGGAGAACAGGAGGAGAACAGGAGGAGCACATGAGGAGAACATGAGGACAACATGAGGACAACATGAGGACAACGGAGGAGAACAGAGGAGAACAGGAGGACAACAGGAGGAGAACAGGAGGAGAACAGAGGAGAACAGGAGGACAACAGGAGGAGAACAGGAGGAGAACAGAGGAGAACAGGAGGACAACAGGAGGAGAACAGGAGGAGAACAGAGGAGAACAAGAGGAGAACAGGAGGAGAACAGAGGAGAACATGAGGAGAACAGGAGAACATGAGGACAACAGGAGGAGAACAATGGAGAACATAGGAGAACAGGAGTAGAACATAGGAGAACAGGAGGAGCACATGAGGAGAACAGAGGAAAACAGGAGGAGAACATGAGGAGCACATGAGGAGAACATAGGAGAACATGAGGACAACAGGAGGAGAACAGAGGAGAACAGAGGAGAACAGGAGGAGAACATGAGGAGAACAGGAGGAGAACATAGGAGAACATGAGGAGCACATGAGGAGAACATGAGGAGAACAGGAGGAGAACATAGGAGAACATGAGGAGCACATGAGGAGAACATAGGAGAACATGAGGACAACATGAGGAGAACAGAGGAGAACAGAGGAGCACATGAGGACAACAGGAGGAGCACATGAGGAGAACAGGAGGAGCAGGATGAGGCGTTCAGGTGCAGCCCTGTGGGTGGGACCTGACACTGAACATGAGAAATGATGGAGTCACTGTGAAGGTGGAGAGAACACACAACCTCCATCAGCACTTTCAGAATAAAAAGACTTTACACCTTCATGTAAAATCACATTCATCAAACAAATCAAGCAGCTATTGAAATTCAGACACATGACTCAACTCATGCAAATACAGAAACACGTAAAAAATAAAAACACTCGCTGCCTACACACAGAAGTCACAGATCAAATTAAAAAATATATATATATTTATTTGCACCTTTTATATATTTGCAAATGTCTTTTAGAAACCCATGTGATGTAGATGAACCTGAGTTTTCTCTGCAGGTTTTCATTTGAAATCAGACGAAGCTCAGGGTGAAAAAACAGAAACACTTTATTTCTGCACTTCCTGCAATAGTTTTCATTATTAATTAATCTGACAATTGTTTGTCGATTTATCATCATCACATTATTCAAATGAAGAGTAAAACATCCAGTTCAAGATTTACAAGCCAGTAAAAACATGTTAAAGTTCTGCTGCTTGTGGCTGAATTTCTCATCATCTTTAGACCAAAATCTACATAAACTGAAATTTTTATAATTATTGAATGTGGCGATGATGACACCAGCGCTGTGTTGAGACATAAATATTATAAATGAAGTAGATTATGTTAGTTTGATATCGTGGGAAAGTTCATCTTTTTTTAATAAGTCACCAGAAAATCAAAGTGTTTCCCAAATTAACAGAAAAAAACATCAAATTGAAGATTGGAATTCAAAATGAGCAAATGTTGACGTTGACCCACGACTTGTAACTGAAGCAGATTCATAACCTCGTGTCCTCCTGTCCTCCTGTCCTCGTGTCCTCGTGTCCTCGTGTCCTCGTCTCCTCCTGTCCTCCTGTCCTCGTCTCCTTGTGTCCTTATCTCCTCGTGTCCTCGTCTCTTCGTGTCCTCGTCTCCTCGTGTCCTCGTGTCCTCGTCTCCTCGTGTCCTCGTGTCCTCGTCTCCTCGTGTCCTCCTGTCCTCGTGTCCTCGTGTCCTCGTGTCCTCGTCTCCTCGTCTCCTTGTGTCCTCGTGTCCTCTTCTCCTCGTGTCCTCGTGTCCTCGTCTCCTCGTGTCCTCGTGTCCTCGTTTCCTCGTGTCCTCGTCACCTCGTGTCCTCGTCACCTCGTGTCCTCGTCTCCTCGTGTCCTCGTGTCCTCGTCTCCTCGTCTCCTCGTGTCCTCGTCTCCTCGTGTCCTCGTGTCCTCGTGTCCTCGTCTCCTCGTGTCCTCGTCTGCTCGTCTCCTCGTCTCCTCGTGTCCTCGTGTCCTCCTGTCCTCCTGTCCTCCTCTCCTCGTGTCCTCGTCTCCTCGTGTCCTCCTGTCCTCGTGTCCTCGTCTCCTGGTGTCCTTGTGTCCTCGTGTCCTCGTGTCTTCGTCTCCTCGTGTCCTCGTGTCCTCATCTCCTCGTCTCCTCGTCTCCTCGTGTCCTCCTGTCCTCGTGTCCTCGTCTCCTGGTGTCCTTGTGTCCTCGTGTCCTCGTGTCCTCGTGTCCTCCTGTCCTCGTGTCCTTGTCTCCTCGTCTCCTCCTGTCCTCCTCTCCTCGTGTCCTCGTGTCCTCGTCTCCTCGTGTCCTCGTGTCCTCGTCTCCTCCTGTCCTCCTCTCCTCGTCTCCTCGTGTCCTCGTCTCCTCGTCTCCTTGCTTCTGTCTGTCTTCACTTCCACAGTCTGGAGAAATGAGGACGAAGGATTTATAATAAATAAACTTTACAGATTATTAAAATACTGAATATCTGTGAGGACGATAATAAACTAGAACAATTAACATTAGTCCAAGTCAGACACAATATTAAATACTTTTATATAACTTTTACATACAGATAATAAAATAAACAATTTTACAGATAAATCCAAGGATCATATAAATGATATTAATATTAATAATATAACAATATAAAGGGGACTTTCAGCGGACTTTTATTTTGAAGTGAGGCCCCGGATGTAGTGTCGGTGTGTCGGGGTGTTGACTCAGCTGGAGTCAGAGCTGCAGTGCGGACAAACCGGAGCCGGAGAACCGGACCCGTCACACCGCCTCTCCGCAGCCTCAGCCGGGCCCTGGATCTGGATCTGCCCCGGCTCTGAGTCCTGGACCCGGTCCCGGAGCAGGACGGACCGTGAGTCCGCATCATCCTCATCATCATCCTCATCCTCCGCATCATCGTCCGCATCATCCTCCTCCAGAGCAGCCGGAGGACCGGAGGAGGACCGGAGGAGGACCCGAGGAGGACCGGAGGAGGACCCGGACCTGGACCCAGCTCCTGGACCCGTGGAGCCGGACATGAAACCCGGGCTTCTGCCTCCCTCTGGACTCGGTGGTCCTGCAGCGGGTCTGGTCTGAGGCCGGACCCGGGTCTGGTTGAACCTGCGGGAGACTGAGGCCCGGACCCCGGACCCCCTCCTGAGGAACAGTGGGTTTTCTGGACCAGGACGTTTTGTGGCAGAATCAAATCCCAGATGAAGATTTCCAAAAGGCGGAAAAGGAGCGGACGGTGCGCCAGGTAGGCCAGACCCGGACCAGAGCCGGGCCAGAGCGGGCCAGATACACATATCAGACAGTGTGTGTGTGGGTGTGTGTCTGTCTGCGTGTGTGTGTCTGTCTGTGTGTGTGTGTTGATCCGGATCACAGACGGTTGATCAGAAACCTGTAACCCGGGTCAGACCCGGAATGTGTCACATTGTAAATGATCCGTGATGGTTGACCCGGGTTAGTCCGGATTTATTGATCAGCAGGATGTGATGGTGCGCGTGCGCACAGAGGACCCATGACTGTGCACTGCAGAGAGAGGGGGGGGGGGTTATTCATTCAGACTTTAATTCATTCATCTTTATACATTTTTATATTTATTTATCTTTATATTCATACATTTTTATATTTATTCATCTTTATATTTGTTCATATTTATATTTTTTTATGATTATTGATCTATTTATTTATACACCATTATACTTATTCATCTTAATATATATTCATCTTTATATTTATTCATCTTTATATTTGTTCATATTTATAATTGTTTATGATTATTGGTCTATTTATTTATACACCATTATACTTATTCATCTTAATGTATATTCATCTTTATATATCTTTATATTTATAAATGTTTATGTTAAATCGTCTCTTTTTTCACATTCCTCTGTTTTTGTGGCTTTGTTTGAATTGTTTCTCACTAATCATTTGCTTGATTGACACCAACAATGTAAAAATACTTTAGAAGTAAACAGGGTTTGAATTTACATGCTTTTATATATATATAAATTATATATAAACATTTGTTCAGACTCTCAAATGAAAACTAGGAAACTGTTCCTGTGGTTGTTATTCTCCTTTTTCCATGTGACGTCAAATCACCGCTTCAGCTCAGTTCGGCCGATCTGAACTCACCTGACCCGTTTGCACTCGAAACATCGGAATCGCTGCAGCTCAACGTCCGATGCTTTCGTCAGTTTTTTGAATTCAGGATTCGTCCTGTGAGGGTTTCGACTGTCGAGCTACTTCACGTTTTGTTGTAAATTATCTAAAATCTTCTTCCACCACAGAACTGAGAAGTCAGAAAATGTAAATATAAGTTGCATTTTATTTCTCATTTTCTGTCGGACAGATTTGGTCGGAAATCAGGTCAAACGTTTAAAATGCAGAATTCCCTCGTGCTTTTGTTTTGACGGTTCGTCACAACATGCTAATGTGCCGTGCTAACTGTCCATGCTAAAGGGAAGCACCGGGGACGTGAATTCCACAAAGATCACATGAAGTGATTTGATTGGCTGTTGCCTCCGTTGCCACTCGTTTACCACAGTGCAGTTCTGCTACACATGATGTCACCATGACGCCTGATCTACTGAGGTCCCAGATAAAGAGTGCTAAATTGCGTGTGCATTATCACAGATTGCACGTTTGGGTTTTGCGGGTTAGGGTTAGCATTTAAATGAGTGCGTGGCTGGTTTCCGCTTCTCTCAATCCAAACATGCTAACACGAGCAGAAAAACCCGTTCTCTCCGTCTTCTTCCGTGCGTCTTCTTTTTTCCAGGCTTTGTAAACCACAGTACGTTTGCTAAATTAGAGTATTTGCATCTACTCACGATATTTTGCGCGTTTTCGGGTACAAACGCCCGATATTGCATATTCATATTCATTCAGGCAGACGTACTAAATGGACAGACTGTGTTCTGCACGCAATCCTCAGTGCGCACCGCTAGCAGATCAGCTTGCATGTTTTTTTAGTAGATCGGGCTCGGTATGTTAAAAGGCTCGCTAGCACCCTCTTGAGGCTGAAATGATCATCACCCGATGGAAACAAACAGAAATGTAAAGTTTGTCCTGTAGGTGGCAGTAGACTCCATCCTCTGGAACGTGTTTCAGGACCTGCGTTGGCGTGTTTTCACTTTGAAGTTCGTCCGCGTTAGTTTTGACGTAGCGTGTCTTCGGTGAATCTGGCGTCACGCGGAAAAGGAAAATAACCAAGTTCTGGTCGGTTATATACATTTTTTGACTGTGTGAGGATCTGAAGGTGGTGTCCCTCCATGCACCGCCCCCCCACCCTCCCCTGTGCCCTCACAGTTCGAGCCTGTGTGTGCAGGTGGGACGCCCACGGTCCTGGTTAACTCTCTTACCCTCTGTTTTGGCTTGTAGGCTAACACAGGAACAGGAAGGGTTTTGTCCCGCTCAGGATTTGTTGTAAGCCGTCAGGTTTTCCGGGAGCTCAGAACTATGGTGAGCTCTGACCGACTTCCATCAGGTCAAAACTGGAATGACGCAAAAACCCGGCTTCTTGGCAGAGCACACCCCCCTCCCCCTTCCCCCCCACTGCCCCTCCCCTCCCCCTCCTCCCCCCCGTAGTGAAGAGTGGTAGAAGTGTAGGTGAAGAAGAGGAGTAGGAGGAGAAGAAGAAGAGCAGCCTGAGGTGTGAAGGAGGAGAGAGAGAGAGGATGTTTCACTCTGCTGCTGAGACGCCGAGCCACAGAGTTTCTCTCACTTTAAACCACCATGCTCATTAAACTGCATATTACTCTATATTCTACACTACAGTGCTTTTATTCAGCAAAACAAAACTATTCAATAAGATATGACAATACATTACAATAAATAACCAGGACATTACAGTATATTAAACTACACTAGTATTCTTAATTTGCAAGACGTGATACAACGCAATGCTCAACTTTACCATGACACACACCTCTGATCATCTAAACATCCTCCTACTGATTTATTTATAATATAGCATATATAGTTATGTTTTTATTTAACATTAAATAATATTCATCGTCTCAAATGAATTCTTATGTGTTACTTGTTCCTATTTATAGTTATTAATATTAATATTTCTGGTTAAACTGTACTGTACTCCTAACCTTATAATAATGATACTTCGTACAGGTACTAATCTACACTCAGGATGTCATGTACTGTATTAATCTACTGAATCTAAAGTACTAGGTTATACAGAACAAATCTATTACCTATTTATTTTTTATGCAGGACTTGCTCATGTTGCATTATATTCAAGTATTATTTGACAGTATTACAGCAGCTGTGATTGGCCAGTTAAGCTCCATGTTAGATGCTGTTGCAGTGTATTCTGGGAAACTGTGTGGCCCCGCCCTCTGCAGTGACTGGCGGCTCAGCAGCGTTGAGGCCTGCAGCAGGTTTCACTGCATCTCCAGTGGAGCCGTGGCTCCGGCTGCTGGTGTGACGACGATGAGGACGATGATGAGGATGATGAAGAATGGAGCTGTGTCCCTGCAGCTGTAGAGAACCTCCTCCTGCTCCCCCCCCCCCCAGTCGTCTGCTCAATGCTGGTCTGACTGGAAACGGTCCTGGACACTCTCCATGTTACCTGCAGTCCGCCTGAGCTCTGCATGCACTGATGACGTGGCATTGCATGCAGAACAGCATGGGTTGACATGCATTACTTCAATCTTAACGCTCCCCCCCACCAATCCACTGGAAACTGAAAACAGCAGAATGATGTGCGAGTAGAGAGGAAGAGGCCGAGGTCAGTCCAGGTCGAGCTGGAGCTGACACGAGTCTCACTGAGGGTCAGTCGGATTCATCAGCTGCTCCAGGATCTCATTCTTTTACCAGAGTTACGATTCACCCACTTTCAACCAAAACACACTTTATTTAGTCTGGTTGAATTAAAAAAAAAGAGCAATTAAGCTCCATTCAAATAAAACCAAACCAGGACCTCATTCAAACCCACGTTTCCCCCTGAGTTTGTCTTGTCAGGCACAGCTCACTGCACCCAAACTACAGCAACTTGGGAGTGAACGCTACCTGCCAGTCCAGACTCAGGGCAGGAAAATGACCCGTAGTACAAATAATACTTTGCTTCTCTCGTGACTAAATAACGAAACCAGTTATTTGTCATGACAGCACCGATCGTTCACTGTGAGTCTCGTCGGGAAAGGATCGATTCTCCTGCTGAAACGAGGCAAACATTGTTTTCTAGGAATTGAAGTTTCTGAAAAAGCAAACGGAGGAAATGATTTAGAAAATCACAGATCTGTAAAATGAAAGGATACGGAAATATCGTCGTTTCTCACATTGTTCAGGTCTCAGCCCTCATCAGGATTAGTCGTTCTTTATATATTTTTCAAGGAATAATTTGACATTTTGGGAAACATTTGATCTCTTCTCCAGCAGAAGGATCCGATCTGAAGGACTCTCATGTCTGCAGGATGAACACGAAGCTACAGAGGCAGATGGTCCGCTCACTTTGGTTTAGGAATCATCCGTTTTGGTAATTTGTCCCTTTTATATTTCTGTTAAAGACGTATTGAACGAACAGGATTTATTATGTTAGGAGGGTTTGAAGTGTTCGAGTGGACAGAGCCAGGCTCGCTGCCCCCACCCTTTTCCAGTCTTTATGCTAAGCTAAGCTAATTGTCTGGTTGAAGCATCATATTTAAAAAACATTTAACTGACATGAGAAAAATAATAAGTGCGTTTCCCAAACTGTCAAAGTTTTCTTTAACTTGAAACATCGACGTTTTGAGGTTTAGGTTCAGTGTGTTTTTGTTGAGTTTGAAAGTCATCAGACGTCTGGGATCACGTGTTCCTCTCCGTGTTCCTCTCCGTATTCCTCTGCGTGTTCCTCTCCGTGTTCCTCGGCGTGTTCCTCGGCGTGTTCCTCTCCGTGTTCCTCTCCGTGTTCCTCGGCGTGTTCCTCGGCGTGCTCCTCTCCGTGTTCCTCTCCGTGTTCCTCGGCGTGCTCCTCTCCGTGTTCCTCGGCGTGCTCCTCTCCGTGTTCCTCGGCGTGTTCCTCGGCGTGCTCCTCTCCGTGCTCCTCGGCGTGTTCCTCGGCGTGCTCCTCGGCGTGCTCCTCGGCGTGCTCCTCTCCGTGTTCCTTTCCGTGTTCCTCTCCGTGTTCCTCTCCGTGTTCCTCTCCGTGTTCCTCGGCGTGTTCCTCGGCGTGTTCCTCTCCGTGCTCCTCGGCGTGTTTCTCTCCGTGTTCCTCTCCGTGTTCCTCGGCGTGCTCCTCTCCGTGTTCCTCGGCGTGTTCCTCGGCGTGTTCCTCTCCGTGTTCCTCGGCGTGTTCCTCGGCGTGCTCCTCGGCGTGTTCCTCTCCGTGTTCCTCGGCGTGCTCCTCGGCGTGCTCCTCTCCGTGTTCCTCGGCGTGTTCCTCTCCGTGTTCCTCTCCGTGTTCCTCGGCGTGCTCCTCTCCGTGTTCCTTTCCGTGTTCCTCTCCGTGTTCCTCGGCGTGTTCCTCGGCGTGTTCCTCTCCGTGCTCCTCGGCGTGTTCCTCGGCGTGTTCCTCTCCGTGTTCCTCGGCGTGCTCCTCTCCGTGTTCCTCTCCGTGTTCCTCGGCGTGTTCCTCTCCGTGTTCCTCGGCGTGTTCCTCTCCGTGTTCCTCGGCGTGCTCCTCTCCGTGCTCCTCTCCGTGTTCCTCGGCGTGTTCCTCGGCGTGTTCCTCTCCGTGTTCCTCTCCGTGTTCCTCGGCGTGTTCCTCGGCGTGCTCCTCGGCGTGCTCCTCTGCGTGTTCCTCTCCGTGTTCCTCTCCGTGTTCCTCTCCGTGCTCCTCTCCGTGTTCCTCTCCGTGTTCCTCTCCGTGTTCCTCGGCGTGTTCCTCGGCGTGTTCCTCGGCGTGCTCCTCGGCGTGTTCCTCTCCGTGTTCCTCGGCGTGCTCCTCGGCGTGTTCCTCGGCGTGTTCCTCTCCGTGCTCCTCGGCGTGTTCCTCTCCGTGTTCCTCGGCGTGCTCCTCTCCGTGTTCCTCTCCGTGTTGCTCGGCGTGTTCCTCGGCGTGTTCCACTCCGTGTTCCTCGGCGTGTTCCACTCCGTGTTCCTCTCCGTGTTCCTCGGCGTGCTCCTCTCCGTGTTCCTCGGCGTGTTCCTCTCCGTGTTCCTCTCCGTGTTCCTCGGCGTGCTCCTCGGCGTGTTCCTCGGCGTGTTCCTCTCCGTGTTCCTCTCCGTGTTCCTCGGCGTGTTCCTCTCCGTGCTCCTCGGCGTGCTCCTCTTCGTGCTCCTCGGCGTGTTCCTCGGCGTGTTCCTCGGCGTGTTCCTCTCCGTGCTCCTCGGCGTGTTCCTCGGCGTGCTCCTCTTCGTGCTCCTCGGCGTGTTCCTCGGCGTGCTCCTCTCCGTGCTCCTCTCCGTGTTCCTCGGCATGTTCCTCTCCGTGTTCCTCGGCGTGTTCCTCGGCGTGTTCCTCGGCGTGTTCCTCTCCGTGTTCCTCTCCGTGTTCCTCTCCGTGTTCCTCGGCGTGTTCCTCTCCGTGTTCCTCTCCGTGTTCCTCTCCGTGTTCCTCGGCGTGTTCCTCGGCGTGTTCCTCGGCGTGTTCCTCGGCGTGTTCCTCTCCGTGTTCCTCGGCGTGTTCCTCTCCGTGTTCCTCTCCGTGTTCCTCGGCGTGTTCCTCTCCGTGTTCCTCGGCGTGTTCCTCGGCGTGTTCCTCGGCGTGTTCCTCGGCGTGTTCCTCTCCGTGCTCCTCTCCGTGCTCCTCGGCGTGCTCCTCGGCGTGCTCCTCGGCGTGTTCCTCGGCGTGCTCCTCTCCGTGTTCCTCGGCGTGTTCCTCTCCGTGCTCCTCTCCGTGCTCCTCGGCGTGCTCCTCTCCGTGTTCCTCGGCGTGTTCCTCGGCGTGTTCCTCGGCGTGTTCCTCTCCGTGTTCCTCTCCGTGCTCCTCGGCGTGTTTCTCTCCGTGTTCCTCGGCGTGTTTCTCTCCGTGTTCCTCGGCGTGCTCCTCGGCGTGTTTCTCTCCGTGTTCCTCGGCGTGTTCCTCGGCGTGCTCCTCGGCGTGTTCCTCGGCGTGCTCCTCGGCGTGCTCCTGTTATCAGTTGAGATGATTGATTGAAACCAGCCTGTTCTGGTCCCTGATGGTTTGGTCGTGTTGATGTCGGCATCGAACCCGCGGCTGCAGCTACAATATGAGCAGAGCGTCCGACTGCTTCCTCTGCAGACATGATATTTGCTCCAGTTACTGCAAATACCATCACACCCCCTGACCCCTGACCCCTGACCCCTGACCCCTGACCCCCCCCCCCCACCGGCCTGTAGCTTGATCCAGCTGAAGAATGGCTTCTAACGGCAGTCGGCCATCTTTAATGCCTGTTGTTAAACTGGACTGATGACGTAGAGCTGTGGTTCCACCGGAGTCTCCCGGCAACAGGACTTGTATTCACTAATCTCTGTTGCTTTCCCTCCTCCCTTCTTCCTCCTCCCTCCTCCCTCCTCCCTCCTTCCTCCTCCCTTCTTCCTCCTTCCTCCTTCCTCCTTCCTCCTTCCTCCTCCCTTCTTCCTCCTTCCTCCTTCCTCCTCCCTTCTTCCTCCTCCCTTCCTCCTCCTTCCTCCTTCCTCCTTCCTCCTTCCTCCTTCCTCCTTCCTCCTTCCTCCTTCCTTCCTTCTTCCTTCTTCCTCCTTCCTCCTTCCTCCTTCCTCCTTCCTCCTTCCTCCCTCCTCCCTTCTTCCTCCTCCCTCCTTCCTCCTTCCTTCTTCCTCCTTCCTCCTTCCTCCTTTCTTCTTCCTCCCTTCTTCCTCCTTCCTCCTTCTTCCTTCCTTCTTCCTCCCTCCTCCTTCCTCCCTCCTCCTTCCTCCTTCCTCCTTCCTCCTTCCTTCTTCCTTCTTCCTCCTTCCTTCCTCCTTCCTCCCTCCTCCTTCCTCCTCCTCCCGCCTCCTTCCTTCCTCCTCCCTTCTTCCTCCTTCCTCCTTCCTCCCTCCTTCTTCCTCCTTCCTCCTCCCTCCCTCCTTCCTCCTCCCTCCTCCTTCCTTCTTCCTCCTTCCTCCTTCCTCCTTCCTCCTTCCTCCTTCCTCCTTCCTCCCTCCTCCTTCCTCCCGTCCTTCCTCCCGTCCTTCCTCCTTCCTCCTTCCTTCTTCCTCCTTCCTCCTTCCTCCTTCCTCCTCCCTCCTTCCTCCTCCCGTCCTCCCTCCCTCCTCCTTCCTCCCGTCCTTCCTCCTCCCTCCTCCCTCCTCCTTCCTCCCGTCCTTCCTCCTTCCTCCTTCCTTCTTCCTTCTTCCTCCTTCCTCCTTCCTCCTTCCTCCCTCCTCCTTCCTCCTTCCTCCTCCCTTCTTCCTCCTTCCTCCTTCCTCCTTCCTCCTTCCTCCCTCCTCCCTTCTTCCTCCTTCCTCCTTCCTCCTTCCTCCTTCCTCCTTCCTCCCTCCTCCCTCCTCCTTCCTCCTTCCTCCCTCCTCCCTCCTCCTCCTTCCTCCCTCCTCCTTCCTCCTTCCTCACGTCCTCCCGTCCTTCCTCCTTCCTCCTTCCTCCTCCCTTCTTCCTCCCTCCTCCTTCCTCCCTCCTTCCTCCTTCCTCCTTCCTCCTCCCTCCTCCCTCCTCCCTCCTCCCTCCTCCCTCCTCCCTCCTCCTCCTCCTCCTCCTTCCTTTCCTCCCTCCACCTTCCTCCCGTCCTTCCTCCTTCCTCCTTCCTCCTTCCTTCTTCCTTCTTCCTCCTTCCTCCTTCCTCCTTCCTCCCTCCTCCTTCCTCCTTCCTCCTCCCTTCTTCCTCCTTCCTCCTCCTCCCTCCTCCCTCCTCCTTCCTCTCTCCTCTCTCCTCCTCATTCCTCCCTCCTCCCTCCTCCTTCCTCCTCCTTCCTCCCTCCCGTCCTTCCTCCCTCCTCCCTCCTCCCTCCTCCCTCCTCCCTCCTCCTTCCTCCTCCCGTCCTTCCTCCTCCTTCCTCCTTCCTCCTTCCTCCTTCCTCCTTCCTCCTTCCTCCTTCCTCCTTCCTCCTCTCTCCTCCCGTCCTTCCTCATCCCTCCTCCCTCCTCCCTCCTCCCTCCTCCCTCCTCCTCCTCCCCCCTCCTCCTCTCAGATAAATGGCTCTTTTAAGCTGGGAGCTGCTCGTGTTCTGTCTGGCTGGCAGATGCAGTGCCTAGTCCCGAGCCTCCAGGACAACGCCAACATGAACGGGACGTCGGAGCAGGCCGACATCCTGCCGCCCAACTGCATGGTCAAGGACCGATGGAAAGTGGTGAGTCGGGAAACCTCCTCACCCTTTAGTAGCTTTCTCACAACTTGATTGTTTTTTAGATTATTATAGCTTTGTTTTTATTTCAAAATATTTTCTAATTGTGCATTAACTTGTTTTATGACTGAAACTAATACTGTGCTTTAATGTATTGTTTTTAATCTACATTTTTAAATAGTATCATTTTGTTTAATGTTGATTATTAATTTGTTAATTCAGGAGTTAAAGTCACTTTTGTATAAATGAAAGCTGAGCTTCTATTTGTTTCTGAAATAAAAGTTACATAATGCAGCTCTAGTTTCAGCCAATCACATCGCAGTGTGGAGCCTGCAGGCCGTTTGCACTTCACTGATCAATTTACTGTGTGTCACGGAACCACTGCTCGCACACACACACACACACACACACACACACACACACACACACACACACACAATCTAACCTACTATAAACCCACTTTGTCCCCATAATGTCAGTGTACAAACAGGTCCCTCAACATGAGTTATATCTAAATGCACAAACAAAATGAATGATGAACAGAGATAAGGAGAAGAGGAGGATGAGTGAAAAGACCATAGAAACAAAGGGATCAAAGGAGAAGAATAAAGACATGATAAAAACTCTGTCCTGCGTGTCTCAGCTGAAGAAGATCGGCGGCGGCGGCTTCGGGGAGATCTACGAGGCCTTGGACCTGCTGACGCGGGAGAACGTGGCGCTGAAGGTGGAGTCGGCCCAGCAGCCCAAGCAGGTGCTGAAGATGGAGGTGGCGGTGCTGAAGAAGCTGCAGGGTGAGGAGGAGGAGTCAACTCTACTGTACCACTCTGTACACAGACACAGACACACAACTATCTCTCTCATCAACAAATGAGTACACAACATCTGAAGTACTCCAGGGACATAAGAACAAAACATGTGAAGTACTCCAGTGACATTAGTACACAACATGTGAAGTACTCCAGTGACATAAGTACACAACATGTGAAGTACTCCAGTGACATTAGAACACAACATGTGAAGTACTCCAGGGACATAAGTACACAACATGTGAAGTACTCCAGTGACATTAGTACTCAACATGTGAAGTACTCCAGTGACATAAGTACACAACATGTGAAGTACTCCAGTGACATAAGAACACAACATGTGAAGTACTCCAGTGACATAAGAACACAACATGTGAAGTACTCCAGGGACATAAGAACACAACATGTGAAGTACTCCAGTGACATAAGAACACAACATGTGAAGTACTCCAGTGACAAAAGAACACAACATATGAAGTACTCCAGTGACAAAAGAACACAACATATGAAGTACTCCAGTGACATTTGTACACAACATATGAAGTACTCCAGTGACATTACTACACAACATGTGAAGTACTCCAGTGACATAAGAACACAACATATGAAGTACTCCAGTGACATTAGTACACAACATATGAAGTACTCCAGTGACATTAGTACACAACATATGAAGTACTCCAGTGACATAAGAACACAACATATGAAGTACTCCAGTGACATTAGTACTCAACATGTGAAGTACTCCAGTGACATTAGTACACAACATATGAAGTACTCCAGTGACATTAGTACACAACATATGAAGTACTCCAGTGACATTAGTACACAACATATGAAGTACTCCAGTGACATTAGTACACAACATATGAAGTACTCCAGTGACATTAGTACACAACATATGAAGTACTCCAGTGACATTAGTACACAACATATGAAGTACTCCAGTGACATTAGTACACAACATGTGAAGTACTCCAGTGACATTAGTACACAACATGTGAAGTACTCCAGTGACATTAGTACACAACATGTAGTAGATGTGAATGAACCTTTAATTCTTTTCTGTTTCTTCTTCAGGTAAAAACCACGTCTGTAAGTTTATTGGCTGCGGGAGAAACGACAAATTCAACTATGTGGTGATGCAGCTCCAGGTGAGTCCAGTGTGTGACGGAGGTGCCAGGGCCGGTTTCCAGCTTGTCCGTCCGTCTCATGCTTGTGAACACGATATCTCAGCCACGCCTGTGACCTCTCACTCACGTTTTGCCTTGTGACGTAATCAGGAACATCTCGAGGGGATTCTTTTAAATCTGGCTCCTATCTGCACTTGGACTCAAAGTGACGACAGCTAGTTTTGCTTCCACCTACAACCTGGACGAGTGTGTCTGTGTGTGAGCGTCCCTGTGTTTTCTGCCGCAGGGTCGTAACCTGGCCGACCTGCGGAGGAGCCAGCCCAGAGGAACCTTCACCATGAGCACCACCCTGCGGCTCGGGAAGCAGATCCTGGAGTCCATCGAGGCCATCCACTCAGTGGGCTTCCTGCACCGAGACATCAAACCGGTACGATGTTTCTTCCTGAGCGAAGAGTGCCGATAGACAGGAAGTTGATTTAAAGGATTTGACATCTGGGCTGCGAACGATGACCTCGTCAAACCAGCACATCAGCGTCAGTAATAAATTGATAAAATATGTTTTTGTGTTGTTTTTCTTCACAGTCAAACTTTGCGATGGGCCGGCTTCCCTCCACCTACAGGAAGTGC
The DNA here is from genome assembly GCF_963576545.1 of Limanda limanda. NCBI lineage: Eukaryota > Metazoa > Chordata > Actinopteri > Pleuronectiformes > Pleuronectidae > Limanda > Limanda limanda. The sequence continues at coordinate 959,831 of NC_083637.1, read as the reverse complement.
TACATGCTGGACTTCGGTCTGGCACGTCAGTACACCAACACCACCGGAGAGGTCCGACCGGTGAGAAACTTTATCCACACCGACAATAGGCCTCGTTCACCAACAGCTGTTTAGAAGAAACTTCTTCCTGAACCCAACTTACGCAGTTTTTACGAAGAGGGTCGTTACCAGTGTAGCTGCCTTTAAACAGTTAGTTTAATGCAACGTGGACTTGTAATAAATCCCTCTTTTTTGGTGAATCCTTAAAATGTCAAGCCACACCACGGTCACACAGTGCAACGTACATGTTAAAAATTCTCCTTTTACCCTCAATCATGAACTAAAGTTATCTCTCAACATTAATTGTCAAACATCTGTAAGTGTAATTTAGTTTCCAACACACTAAAGTTGTGTGAACGAACTCTTTAGCCCTGGGAAAGAAGATTTCGTCCTTGGTCAAACCATGGTCTTACACTGCCCTCTAGTGACTTAATATTGCAGGTGCAGGTCAATCGTCTTGATTTGACGCCACGCCACGGTCATACGGTATAACGAAAAGGAAAAATTTGAGTACGTTTAGATCTCCATCTTGTTGTGATGACACTAATCTAAATTTTAAGTTGATTTGATGAAAGCCTTACGACAAGTGTAAAAATTTGGAATATGGCCAAAATGGCCACTAAATCCAAAATGGCGGGCTTCCTGTTGCGTTTTTCATAATGCTCCGTGAGGGTTTTTTCTATGATTGGTCCCGAAACACCTTTGTCCCGATTTTGGTGAAAATCGGTTATCTGGAAACCAAGGGGCTGGGTTCCAGGTGGCGCTGTTGAGCCATTCTGCCACGCCCATTTCCAAATACCCTAGAATACGTACATTTTCACCACTTTCTAATTTACTGCAAAGATTAAACGATTTTTGAAGCCCTCAAAAAGCAAATTCTTTACGCTCAGAATAATCCTTATAATTTCAATAGGGCCTCCCACCGCTCGGTGCTCGAGTCCGAACTATAATAATCATTGATCAGAAATCTGAAAGATCCTGATGCTGAATTTTGCAGTTTTCTGGATGGAGAAGGCTTTTATTTTGAAAGGGTGTTAAACAGTGTCGTTGTTGGTCGTCAGGTCTGGTGGACTCTCTCTCTCTCTCTCTCTCTCTCTCTCTCTCTCTCTCTCTCTCTCTCTTTTCATTTCTATCATTCGTTTTCTATGTCTCTCTATCGTATTGAGCTATTTTTAGCTTCGTGATTACGTCAGCTGCTTCCACCGTCAAGCTCCTCATAGTCTTCCTCCTCTTCTTCTCCTCCTCTTTTTCTCTCCTCCCCACCTTCACCTCCTCCTCTCCTCTCCTCCTCCTCTTCCTCCTGCAGTGTTGTGTGGCGTCTGTTGCAGTGAGATGAATATTTGATGCTCTCACATGCGTCAGTGGGCGAGAGACCTTAGGCTCTCAATATATTCTCTCTCTCTCTCTCTCTCACTGTCCTCTCCTCCACCCATCCTCCATCATTGTTTCCCAGTGTCTCCGTCTCTCTCTCTCGCTCTCTTTCTCTCTTTCTCTCTTTCTCTCTTTCTCTTTATCTCTCTCTCTCTCTCTCTTTATCTCTGTGTCTCAACAGCTGAGTCAGCTTCAGGGGAGGATCGCCCTCTCTCTCGTTCTCTCTCTCTCGTTCTCTCTCTCTGTCTCTCTCTCTCGCTCTCTCTCTGGGTCTGTCTCTCTCTCTTAAAGCAGCCAGCCTGTCTCTCTCTCTCTCTCTCTCTCTCTCTCTCTCTCTCTCTTTCTCTCTCTCTCCCTCTCTCTCTCTCTCTCTCTCTCTCTCTCTCTCTCTCTCATATATCGAGAATATAGTCGTATTTTTACGAGAAAAAGTCATAATATTACAAAAGCAAAGTGACGGCGCTGCAGTAAATGCTGCGTTTCAATGAACTGGGAAAAACATTCTACTGATGTAGAGTTGTAAAGACATAGTCTCCTTTAACAGATTAGAGATTGGCCAGAGTGGGCGTGGCTGGAGGTGGAGTCATTTAGAGGACACAAACTCATGATGTGGTGCAGACGGGCCGGAGCCAAACTGCCTCCGCCACTTCCTGCTGGTCAGGAAGTCAATAATCCAGCTGAGGAGGGGGCGGAGCTTGGCTTGCAGGGTCAAGGTGATTGGTCCTGTGAGAGGATCAGATCTCTCTGAGACTCAGCTGATGAATAAATCATCTGGATGGAATAAATAGATCTGCTGCTTCCGTCTCTGCCTGAACCCAAACGTCAGCGAACACACGCCTGCACCTGAACTTCATGCTTCTGAGTGAAGGTTTCCCTCGTCGGTTCTTCAGAGTTTCTGCTGCATGACGCTCAGTCTGTGTCGACCACTGATCCGTCATCAGCTCTTTTATCTTTGATTTACGTTCTGTGAAGTTCCTGTTGCTTTGTTTTGAAATTTGTGTTTTTATTTTCATCCTTTACGTTTCAGTGTTGTGTGGTTTTTTTTGTGTTTCTTACAGTTTCCTTTGGACTTATGATTTTGACGTGCATGCCTCCCGTTTCTCCATCATCTCCATGGTTACCCAGGGATGTGAGTGGTTTCTATAGCAACAGACAGGACACAACTGCATCACCAGCCAAGTGTTTTATGATAAACAAATCCTTTTTCTAATATTTCTTCTTCACTGAGACATTCTAGTTTGGTCAAGATTAGTTTTTTTTGTCAAACGATTGTTGCTGTAATACTCATTTCAGCCACAAGAGGATGAGCTGCACCACTCTAGTCTTAATGGGACAAACAGGATTTATTATTCTTTTAAATAAATAAAAAATATGAACCAAAACAGCAAAGAAAAGCTGGTAAAATGTGTTTCATGGAGAAATCACATAGAAAGAAATACTGAACACTCTTAATCTGATTTAGCTCTTTAGACTCGGGTGGTGCTGCACCACTTCCTCTTGTGGTCAGAATGAAAACTACAACAACGCACTCCTGAAAAATAAAACTGGCACATAAAGATAAAAATCATCCCTGTGTCTGTGAAGGGGTCAAATAATATATACGACTTTATATATCTCACACAGACAAATCTATATTTACACAATCAGTATGTCGATTTATGATGTTTTTAAATGAGCTGCAGACGAGTGGAAATAAAAACCAAACTGACGGAGCTGCAAACGTTTTTAAAAGATCAATAAAGGACAGAAACACTTGAGGCAACTGGAGCGAGAGAAGAAGAGAACAAATGATTTTGTTATCACAAGAAATCATCTTAGTATTTAACATCCGTCTTTACTTTCTTTTTTATTTGTTTGGTGCCAGATTTGCCAGATTTTGTTTTGGGTAAATTGAAATCAGTTTTATTTTTATAATTATATGTGTTTAATTTGTTGAGCAGCAGGATGTTGCAATTTAAGACGAGTTACTGAGTTGAGATGAAGACGTTTGTCGATGTCTAACGTGTGTGTGGTTGTGTCCAGCCGAGGACGGTGGCCGGGTTCCGAGGGACGGTCCGCTACGCCTCCGTCAACGCTCATAAAAACAAGGTCAGTGACATATTCTGAAATATGTAGAAAATATGGATGTCCACTCCTCCCAGTGTGATGAGAAATGTTAATATCTAAACCTCAGTATTTTCAGATACAAACGTCATTTTTTTAAAGTGTTAATCATATTATATATTTATTTTATATTATTTTATATTATATGTTATTATAGCAACAAAGTATTTTCTTTAGACAAATCCCTGTTTGTTGCTGACAAGTGAAGTGAATGTTCTATCGAAGACTTTCACAAATATAATGAAGTGTTTTATCAATGTTTTAACATGAATATCTGACGCACTTTCATAATTATCGAATTATATAAATCATGAGCTTCCCTTAAACGTCTAAAATCAGAAGCTTCCGCCCGTCATCGACAGACTCTACATTTACCGTTGTGTGTTCCTCCAGGAAATGGGTCGCCATGACGATCTGTGGTCGTTGTTTTACATGTTGGTGGAGTTCGCTGTCGGACAGTTGCCATGGCGAAAGATCAAAGATAAGGTAACGGCTGCGCTAACAACAACAAAAGTATTAACAATATGAGACGAGTTGATTGTTATTTCGATGTAGATAAAACATCACAAACTGTGAATAGATCGGAGTCTGTGGCTGAGAGTGTTCTTCGTTCTCTTTGTTCCAGGAACAAGTTGGTCAGATCAAGGAGCGCTACGACCATCGGATGCTGCTCAAACACATGCCTTCAGAGTTCAACATCTTCCTGGACCATGTCCTGGCCCTGGACTACTTCACCAAACCGGACTACCAGGTACTCACTGTAGAACCATGTGCGCTCTGTCTGCGTCTTTACTTCAGGTTCACGAGTCTCTCTCTTCTTTCTGTCCAGCTGCTGATGTCGGTGTTCGAGAACAGCATGAAGGAGCGAATCATCACGGAGAACGAGCCCTTCGACTGGGAGAAGGGGGGGGGCGACGTCACGCTGTCGACCACGGCCACCAGCCAACCACAACAGAACACCCGACCCACCGCCGCCATGGTGGGGTAAGAACCAACCAACCAAACCACGGGACACGTTAGTGACGCCTGCAAAACCAGAGCTGAGCGTAATTATTCAGCATGATGTCCGACAGCGTTCGACTTCCTGTCGCTGCGTTGCCACTTCTCATGGATTGACCGAAATAAGACCCCAGACTATCAAAATAAGACCCTAGAGCAGGGGTGGGCAAACATTTTGACTCGCGGGCCACAATGGGTTCTAAATTTGACAGAGGGGCGGGGCCAGGAACTGATGGATGGAGTGTTTTTGTGAACTAATATAAATGACATGGAAAAATCTTTACATGAAAGGATTTGGCCTTTACCAAGTAGCAAAGCACTTATTTGCAAAAACATTTAACAAAAACTCGCCTTCAGAGAAAGGCTTGCTAGCCTTTGCTATTTTGAATGCCCCCAAAAAAACTTGCCTTGGTAGATGACTCTTTAATCGCAGTTTGTCTGTGAAAAAAAATGTTGCTGAGTCTGTAAATTAGTCGCCAACCTCTGAGCTGCAGCCGCCCGTTCTTGTGTTGACTGCTTGCTAGCGTAGTTAGCATGCTTCGTAGCAAAGTGACGGCTGATGTTGTACTCCATGAAAACTGCGACAGTTTCTCTGCATATCAGGCAAACAGCCTTCGATTGGACTTCAGTGAAAAAGTATTTTGTTGTCGACTCCGTGTTAAACACTCGACACTCATTGTCCACTTGATCCTCTCATTTTACAGAAGAGCTCACAGGGCAAAGGGAGAAAGTGAAGGGAGATCATGTGCCCTTTAGTTTAAAAAACGATTAAATTTTTTAAATTTTTTTTATTATTTGGACTAGTTCGGCGGGCCGGATTAAAAAGCCTGCGGGCCGTACTTTGCCCATGTCTGCCCTAGACTATCAAAATAAGACAAATTATTCTTAAACCCCTGTCGTCTCTCATCTGAGTCTGATTGAGTTAATCCTCTCGACCGTTTCTTGTGATGAGCAGAATAAATAAAACAGACGACACATTACAACACTTGTGTATTTGTGTCCCACAGAGCCATCGTGACCCCAGTTCCTGGTGATCTTCAGCGGGAGAACACCGACGATGTTCTGCAGGACGAACACCTCAGTGATCAGGAGAACGCCCCCCCGGCCCCACCCAGTCGAGCCCCTGGGGAGACGGGCGTCCAACACACCGGAGAGACGGGAGAAGCCTGGGAGGACACGGACTTCAACCGCAACCGACTCAGGATCAGCCTGAACAAGGTCTGAAGTGAACAGTGCTGCTTGTGAAGCTGAAAAACATGTTTGTGCTGGTGTAACCAGAAACTAGCAAAGGAATAGTCATGAATTATTTATTCATTATCTATTTTATTCCATCGTTTGATTCCTTCCATGATAAAAACTGAGTTGCCAAACAGTTTAAATTCATTTTTTTCTTTCTGTCATGCTGTGGATCTTCAGGGGGCTCAGGAGGAGGAGGTGGGTCGGGCCGTGTGTCCGGGGTCACCAGTTCGAGGCGGAGCCCCGGAGTCACCGACAGGTCAGGGTCGGTCTTTACGGTATCGCCGGGTCAACAGCCCTGAATCGGACCGGCTGTCTGCTGCCGAGGGTCGAGTGGACGGCTACGGACAGAGGTGACGTTAAACTGTTGAACAGCAGGGGTCACTGTCCTCACTGGCTTCAGTGAATTTAGAGTCACGATAGTTTCCACATGTCTGTCCGTGTGTCCTCCAGGTCTAGGATGGACATCCTCGGCTCCCCATCTCGTCACGTCTACTCCTCCCAACCTGCACAGATGCTGTCCATCGACCCCGGTTGCCGCGGGGATCGACAGGCCAGTGGTCGCCAGGAGATGTCGGTGGCGTCGGCGGACCAGGAGGCGCACAGCAACGCCTTCATCCGCTCTGTACCGCTGGCCGAGGAAGAGGACTTTGACAGTAAAGAGTGGGTGATCATCGACAAAGAGACGGAGTTACGAGACTTCCAACCAACCACATCGGGGACGACGGATGAGGAGCCGGAGGAGCTGCGTCCCTTAGAGGAGCAGGAGGAGCGGAGGAGGCTCCGGGCCGCAGGTAACAGACTCTGCATGCACCTGGACATGGACAGAAGCTAGGAGAAGGCTCGCCATCCACATGGTTCTGCTCCGAGACAAACGCAAATCCCTTAGAGTCACAAACCCAAATCACCAAACACTCAGTAGACGTAGTGATGATTGAAGGTCTGTTGCCAGCTCCTCCCTCTTTACACCTTGTTCTTCCCGCAGGAGGGGAACTGGTGGTTCGGCCAAAGACCCACACCCGGGAAAGCAGCCGAGGGATGCTAACGCTAACGGAGGAGGAGGCGTCGAGGAGGAGTGGTGGGAGCCCCGCCCAGTCGCCCTGTCACTCGCTGCCATCGGGACGCCCCCGTCGGAGAGAGTCGGATCCCACTGGACCTCAAAGACCGGTAAGAGAACCAGCCAACCAATCACAGGAGAGCTGAGCTCTCTGACGGCGTGTTGGTGGCAGATGAGCGGCGTGGAAGTCTTGTTTACAGTCGTGACTCTGACGACCAGCTGTCGATAACAGACGCGGTCGTACGAGTTGCTGTTCAGCAGCTACTGCTCCAGTCATCTGTCGTCAACATGCAGCTGGAAGGGATAGTTCACATCCAAATAATAAATCACTTATTATCTACTCACCACTATGATGGAGGGGGCGTGAAGTTTTTGAGTCTACAAAACACTTCGGGGGAAACAGTGTTGCAGCCAAGGCGACTCCATGCTGCCCCCTGGTGTCATCGCGTGTCCCAAAGCCCGGCGCTCAGATTCCACTGGAGACTGAGTCATTTACAGCCAGTTCTTAGTCTTAATGTCTCTGATCCTTTCCTCGGACGCGTGTTCACGTCTCGCCCAAGAGCACGGGCGTGTGGCTACGTCCGCTAGCTTTGTGTTGTTTTATTACTTCTGGAGAAGAGGTCGCCTTGGCTGCAACAAAGTTTAGCTCTGAGACTCTTTAGGTCACTCAAAGACTTCACTGCATCGGCATCGTGGTGAGAAGATGACGGGTGAATTTCATTTTTCAGTGAACTATCCCTTTAAAGGACAAATCCAGCGTGATCTGAGGTCCTGCCGATTTCCAGGTTTCTCTTCTTCCAGCTATATTGATCTTTCAGATACATTTGTACTGTGTCAAATGAAATAGTTTTTAAGTTGCAGGTAAAAATGTAGCTCCTGGTTCAGTCCTAAGACTCAAAGACAGATCAGGAGGTAAAAGCAGCTTCAGCTCCTCCTGCTGTTTACGTTCTTCATGTAGGTTTTGTTTAGTTCGTTAACGAAGGAGACGATGCTCATATTCTCATTTCCAAGCTTAAAATAATGAGTCAGTTCTGTGTTTGTTCAGGGGTAAGAGCTGTTGTAGCACTGAGCTAAATCATGATAAGGAATTACGTTAGATACTTTCTTATTGTTGAACTTTCATTGTGTATTTTACTTTAATTTCCTTCAAAAAATGTGGAAACGGTTTCTCTCATCAATTATATATTTTATATATATATATTATTGCATTACTAGGTAAAATGCCTTGAGATAATGTATAATGGGGTATGTTGCTATAAAAACATAATTTAAGTTCTCTGAAACTGGATTTTAATCAAGAAATATTAATCAAATAATGATGTAACAATGGTAAGAATCTGTCCTTTAGTGATCGTAAATTGTCTGCGTGGTCAGCAAGTCGTAAACACCACTTTTGATTTGCTGTTGAAGGTAATGATCTAAACTCCTGGGCTCATGCTGGATTGTCTTTTACCTTCCCGCTCTTATGTGAACGGTTTATCGAGTGAAATATTCACCACGAGACAAAGACCAAATCACCACGTTACTAGAACCAAATCTTTCCTAAAGATCTAGGAAATAATTTTGTCGTGCTCATCGAAAGGAGTCAACGTTAGCATTAGCATTAGCATAAGCATTTCAAGTTCATCAAACTTCATTTGTTAACTCCCAAACTTCTCCCGAGCTGAAAACAACACCAACGTTAACTCTTGTTTGGCTTCTAGTCTTATTACGTCTTTGCTTCCACTGAAGTTAGCATGCTAACCAGCGTCTCGTCACTCAACCAAAGTCTCAGGGGATCGGTAGTTGATGAAAATCACAGATCCTGATTCATCTTGAAATGTCAGGATCACAAACACTGATGAAGAAACTGTGAAGAAACGATACAGACTCTATTAGAACAGAAGCTAACACAACACTTTAGTATCCAGGGAGCTCTGGAGAGTTTGATTGAACTGAACCTGACCTGAGGTTCGGTTCAGTTGGTTCAACATGTAGCTGCTGATTTCTTTTGACCCTGGTGATATCAATGGTTTGATTTTTCCACGAATGCCTGTGACACATAAAAGCCTGCTGTTACCGTCCCGCTGTGTGGAAGGCGTGGCCATCTTTTCCTCGCCATTGGAACTGAGTGTTAATCTTTCTCCCATTTCTTTCTCCGGGGTTAAATTCTGAATGAGTGAATGTGAAACAGCTGCAGCTGCCGTGCTGTTGATGTCAGGATGTTGATGATGTTTCATCCTCTGTTGCTCTGCTGTGTTTTCTCTTGTTCACTGACACATGCGAGTGACTCACACACACACACACTCATACTGATCCTGTGGCTGCGTTAGATGTCTGTTCACGATGGTGAGACAATGTCAATTTATTACAAACACACCAGGTTAAAAAAAGAAGCCCAGTGTCCCAGGAACTAACCTTCACATTGGACTCATACGTCCTGTGCCAACGTTCACTCTTCACTAACCGTATCCAGTTGCCCACCCGTAACACGCTGGTTCCACAATGCAGATGCCATGTCCAGATATTGTCATAAGTTGATATTGAATGTCATCCAGAGTATTTCAGAATTGGCCGATACTGATGTTCTCAGGGTCGTAAAATCATTCTTTGGTTTCCCCTCGCGATGACACAGCAGCTTTTTGAATGAAAGCTGTGACGTGTGGGAACGGTTTTTCCGTGAGATTCTGTTGTGTTGGCAATTTCAGAATTGTTTAATTGTTTAAAGAACGTTTGCGAAAACACATTTAGGAATGTAGACGTGTCTCACTCAGTAATAAAAGCAGCTTCTCACTCAGTCCAGCAGAGGCTTACGAAAGACAGAGGGAAGGTTTCTGTGTAGGCGGGAAAGAAATGTGTTGTTCGTGAGGAAAGTAACACAAACTGTGTCCAGGTTCAGGCGCTGCGTGCTTTGAGGCGACTTCCATATTGTCTCTTTTTGAAAGCTCCCTTCGAACACGTCTGTGTCCTTCAGCTCCCAAGTTACGATGGATCCTCCTTCTCGGGGATCCTCCTTCTCGGGCTAACATGGCCCAGGATTCATTGAGTGTCAGAAACCAAGCTAACAAGCTATGATGGCGGCTCCGCTAGAGAACGTGCAGCAGCTCAAAGTAGCTTCAGATGCAACGGTAAGAGCGAGAGGAGCTGGTTGTGCAAACAGTAAATCGTCTGTCGGATCTTTCGTGGGCTGGGTCCTCTGAAGGACGCGGCCCTGAGAAAAGTCTCCTTCGTTAAGGTAGACAGAAGGCCGCTGCCCCTGGGGGGGGGAGGTGTGGTGCTGTTGCTACATAGCCAACGCTAACTAGCTTTAGCTGCTGTTGACCAATTTAGCCCAAAAGTTCAGCATCAACCTTCTGTCCTTTAACTGCCAACGTCTGCCTCCAGTGGTGGAAAGTAACGTCCGTGGATTCTTCAGCGGAGATTAGTTCGGAGAAACTCGTCAGTTTTTTGTCGCGTCCGTCGGAGGCGTCGGTTCAACCTGAAGGTCGTTTCTGAGGTCGTGGTTGGACACATTTCCTGCTCGCTGGTCGTTTCTCTTCGCTGAGACAGTTCTGTCTTTGGCTGCAGAGATTCCTTGTGATTTCTGCGACTTGTGTCTCTCACTGTTTGTCAAAGATAGTAACTCGTAAATCGCAGCTGGACTTTATCCAAACGAAGCCATGAATGTCTCTTTTTAAACAATGTGTTTACGTCAGGATTCAGTCCAAGTCCTAACATCTGTTTACTTTCATGATCCTGGAGAAAAGTTCAGGATTTGGAAACTGTCAAACGAAATGAGGTCGTACATTTTCCAGGTTTGGTTCAGGGTTGATGTCAGAGCCTCCTGCTGCTCGGCCACACACACAACAACAGTATTTGTGTCTTCCACCATATTTCATATCATAAAAAGAGCAAAGTGTCAGAAGCCAGTGTTTTCAGTCAAGGTCTCAGATGAAAGGAGAAACAAAGTGTTGTAAACTTTCAGGATTTCTCGTCCTCCTTCAACTAAATATGAAGAGTATGAAAAGAGAGTTTATGGAAACACTGATGGCGCTGAATATTTATATATAAATATAATATTTATATATAAATATAATATTTATATGTATTTGCTTTTACAGTTTAATCTACAAAAACAGACACAAAAAGAGTAATTTATGTTCTAAATGGTCCTGATAAACAGATGAACTAATAAAACTAATAAAACAGGAACAATCATGGAGAACCAAACCTGACACAGTAATAAAAAAGTATAAATGAAAATGTTTGATTGATCATTTAATGGACACTAAAAGAATAAAGTGTTGTATCACACCCACAACATCCTGATGAGTCCTCCCAGCAGTGGAGCTCAGTTTGTCCTGGTGGTGGCGCCAAAGGGAGAATCATGGAACTATTCTTAAATCTTATATCTCAACGATTCATCCTGAAGGGACCAGGAATTTAAATCAGGACATTTCATTACATTAGATGTTTTTCATTTTTTCTTGTGTGTGCTTGTGTATTTTATGTCCTGATGGTGGCGCTACAGACAAGGTCAGGGGCTGTGTTCACCAGAATCATTTAGGATCCAACCACTGGGGAGTCTGACTATGCACAGCAGGTTTCAGGGAACATTAATGTGGAATTATTGAATTTCACATTTGTTTTCACATTATGTTTAAATCTTAGGATTTGCAATAATTTTCCTTGAGCAGTGATTTATTTTCTTTATCCATTTATGCTTTTTGGTTGAATTATACATTTATGTGACCATTTTGATTTCTTCATGCACTCATATATGTATTCACTAATAAGTCAGGTTTGGTCCTCCATACAGGCTGGATGTTACTCCTCTGATATGTGAGGTCACACGTGTGCACGCGTCCGCTAAACGATTCCGAAGCGGCGAGCGCTGCTTTCACTCGATTTGATTTTTGCGTGGCGTCGCCAGTAGATTCAGAGCGAGCTCTCCTCCACCGCCAACCACCGAGGACTGCCATTCTCTTTTTTTACTCCTCTCCAAGTCCCCCCCCCCCCTCCTCCTCTCTCCCTCCACATAACTACTGACGCCTTTGCCCCCAACCTATCGCTTTAAAAGTACACAGTATGTCGAGTTTGACTCACCTGAGGAGACACAGAAAAGAGCGAGGGTGCCATTGGGACAACACGAGAAGAAATAAAGTGATGTTTCGGGGTAAGCACAGTTTAGGAATAGTCCTTTACCTCTGTTCTCTCACTCACTTTCTGTTCCTCCTCTTCCTTTTCCTTCTGTTCAGACAATCTCCTCCCTGGTTTTCCTCCGTTGTGTGTCTGTGTTTTGTGTGCTTGATGAGTCCATCTCTCTTTTGTGTTCCCTGTTTCTTTAGTTGTTTTTTTTTTGCATCTCCAGTGGTAATGAATCATTTATTCCTTCAGAAATCCAACAGCTCAAAGTTGTGCAGCCTCAGACTGTTGTAGACTCAGACTGTAGATTCCCTTTGTGCTCGTGCTGGTGACTTTGTCCTTTTAAAGTGATTCTTTGTGGGGGAAATATTTTCATCACTATTTGTGCAGCTAGTCTGACCAACGCCACACAGCTAACAGCTCAACTGTTTACTTTTTCATAGCTTGTGAGTAGCATCTTGTAGCTCTGACTGTAGTTTACACCAACACTCCCTCAGCTTCTCTCCCAGGCCCCTCCCCTCATGACCTTTGACCAATCAGCTGCAGGCTTTAGATGTGTGAGAGCATCAATTGGCTCTCTCCTTTCTAACGTCTGGTCAGGGGAGGGAGACGAGGGCAGGAAGTCAAATCAGAGTGTTGGGATGTAGCCATAGAAAAACATAGCATTTCATTTATATTACAACGTGTCTGTTTACCTTTATTAACCTCCCCCCCCCCCCCCCTCTCTGATTGGTCTGTTTGCAGTTGGATGATGACAGACACCAACCACGGCCCAATCAGCTGAGGAGGCTGGCCTCCTACGTCTTCTCCTCCTCCACCCTGGAGACGGAGCAGTATCCCCACGGTGGAGGCAGCTTCATTCAGAGGAGCCGCTCGGCCGAGAGTAGCCCCGCCCACATCACCGCCACCACGGCCTCGGCCCGGCGGCGGCACGCGGGCACTCTGCCGGCGCCCGGCAGCCCGCGGAGCAGACACTCTGTCCTGAACGTGTCCAGGACGCAGCTGCAGCAGATGTTAGCGAAGCTCATGAACAAGAACAGCAGCTGAGACGCCTGAGAGACTCAAGAGTACACATACATGTGAAATACACACACACACACACACACACAAACACACACACACACACACACACACACACACACACAAACACACACACACATAGACATATGCAGGGTTGGCCAAACCATTTTTGTGGCCTCGGGCAGAATTAGTCCCCATTGCCCCCCACTGCACCCTGGTGCCCCTAGATGCAAACTGTACTTAACTGATTATTGATTTATTTAATAGTCGATAGATAAATATGTATATATAATATATAATATATTAATACATTAAATATAATAATATATATACAAAAATATATACAAAAATTGTAGATAATTAAAGAAAAATTATAGATACAAAACTGTTTACAAATGCCCTTCACAGAGTCCAGAGTTACATTTTTAATTAAAACCAGTCAATTAAATTTTGGTTTTGAGCCCCTGGTGGTTTAGTTTCCTTCAGACCGGCTCTGCATATACAAACTTTAGACTGTAAATAAAGATGAATGACTGTAAATCAAGGTGGACGACACGTCTCCACTACATCACACAATCAGTGTCAATCATCACGTCTCAGCTTGTTTCATATCATCAAATAACTGATTGAAAACAAACTGATCAGAAACATCAGAGAGAGAAGAACGAGCTGAAACGACAGAAACATCTTTGACAAACATTTATTTAACAGTTTAGTCCATGTCCCATCTGTTAACACGGAGGAGGGTGCTTTATGAATTACACTGCAGCCAGCCACCAGGGGGCGATAGACACACTTTGGCTTCACTTTTCAACGAGCCGTCATGTCGTCCATCGTTATTTACAGTTACACAAAGGCATACATGAATATGCACATGTATGAAACAGCACACTGAGAGACGGACGATAACCGCACACGCTACTACAACACACCAAGCCATAACACACACACACACTCACACACTCACACACACACACATTCACGTAGCTCTACCACCGACCTTTCAAGCAGAGGAACTGAAGAAGAGGAGGAAAGTGCTGACTACAGGAAATGTTTTCCATGCAATAAACTCTAACTCTCTGCGAACCTGATTTGCACACGCCACAGATCTGGAGCCTGGTGGGAGAAACGTTTCCTTCTTGTTTCTGTGAAGAAGACGAGCTGCTGACAGACTGTTAAGCTTTACAGAGTTTGTGCATTTTATTCATTTTTAAAACGCTTTTCCTGCTGAAACGAAGGAGTGATTGTCGAGGAATGCAGGCCGTCCCGACGATCGAGTTTTTGCACCGAGACTTTGGAGTCGTCGTCTTTTTGGAGCCTTGGCGTCTCCCTCGTCCCGCTCGTCCCGTCCAGCGAGCAACACACTGACACCGCTTCACGCCACGCCTCCACGCCACGTCTCCACGCCACGTCTCCACCGACCCAAACGCCATGTTTCATTAAATGTTGTGTGTGAAGAGAAGAGTGTGAGTTTCCTCTGTGAACAGGTTGAAGCTGTGAAAGCGGATCATTGGCTCGGATCTCAGTATGTCGGAGTGTAAATGTTAAACATCACAAAAGATCAACACAAAAACAAAAACAGCAACGCTTTAAAAAAAAAAAAAAAGGAAAAAAAAAGAAATAAGCTTTTCATAAAATAAAAAATAAAACCCCCTAACAAAACATTTTACTAAATAAATTCACAAGCCAAAAAATGACAATAACTAATTAAATCACAAAACTCATTTTATATAAATGTTTCAATATAACTTCCAAAAACATCTTGACTGGACAGAAATATAAACTATACAACATTCAATCCAAGGAAGAAACTACGTCCGACAAAGGTTTTGCTTATTTTGCAGCAAAAAGTTAATTTTCCTTTGAGTTTATTTACCATGTTTAGTTTTGCACATGAGGAGGTTCACAGCTCTTTGCATCTAACTCGCCCTGCGTCTGTTCAGTGAATTCATTTGTTGAATTTATATGAATTTTTACGATTGTAGGGGATTGTAAAAGGTGGCAGAGCTCTGATTGTGTCGGGAGGGGGGGGGGGGCGCCTGTTGTGTGTTGTTGTTAGTTTTAAAAAGTTAGTTTGTCGTGTGATTGTTGCATCTCTGGTTCTATTCTTTTGATCCTTTATCTGGAGATTATGGCTTATTTGTATTCGTCACCTTTAGATGATGGTTATCAGTCGCTCCATCACTTTGGTCCAGACTGAAATATCTCACCATCGTCTTTAAATTTAATTCCGATGTTCATGCTCCTCAGAGGATGAATCCTACTGACTGAAGTGAGCTTTGTTCTTTCTTCTAGCGCCACCAAGTGGTTCCCATTAGTAGTTGAAAAGACATGTCATGTAGCACAGGTGTTTCCTCATAACCTTGAGGCTCATCTGAGTTTTTATTTGGTTCCATCTTCAGGTCAACATTTTAATTTGTGAATACAGTTTTTTGACCAATTACATCTGGAATTCAGCTGTTTACAGCGTTTTAGCATGTTAGCATCGTCTTTGTTATGATGCATACGGCTTCAGACTCTGTTCCTTGATCCTGAGATCCTGAATCAGCATTAAATTATCAGGTTCTTTGAAGATATATTAAAACCTTTAGTATTGATCCTCATCATAACAAGCTTCTCGTCTCTTTGAGTCGTTTCAACCTGGAGACAAAAAGGAATCCGACACATCGTCCTCCCCGTCGAGGCACTTCATTGTCTTAACGTAATAATAAGGATTAAGTCATAATCTCAAGATAACAAGCTCAAAAAAACTTTCAGAAACCATAGTCAGTCGAAGCTACAGCAGGTTGTCATGGAGATGGTTGTCATGGAGAGAAGTCTTTGCTGTGGAGTCATCCAGGTCGATCCTGAGACTGGTTTCAAGTTGTGTGTTTGTTGGTGGAGATTCTGAAAAGTAAGCATTGAAGCTTCTTGCCTTAAAGGTCCATCAGATTGTAGGTTCCTGTTGTTCCTAAACCTGGTTCTCTGCTGACCTCGGTGGAACGATGAGTCATCGAGTGTGACCTGATCCAACCTGAGCTTCGTCGTGTTTTGCATTTTCCCGCTCCTGACTTGTTGACATGTTTTCAGATCGAAGTCTGATTTCCATCGTGCTTCCTCGTCCATCATGATTTTCTGACCGCTGGACTTTTACTGTTGCACTTTATCCCTGCGTCTCCCTGAGAGGATTAGTCTGATTGAAAACACAGATGCAATAAGTGAAATGTAGGATGTGTTAGCAAAAACTGACAAGTGAATTTAGATGTTTTTTTCCCAACATTTTCAAATCACATCAGTTTTTCGATTTGATTCAGTCTTGGCAGCCTTTGGTTCCAGGTCAAGTTTTGCCTAGTTCTTGTGAGTTCATACTACGAGTCTGACCTGCGACAGGGAGTCTTTCACCTCGTCCTGTGCTCCCATTGGCTGGAGCCGGCTGCAGGTGTCGCAGATTTCTAGCAGGTTGGAAAATCTGCTCAGAGTCTGCGATGTTGTTCTTTGCAGAGCCGACTCACGCGATGAACGTCTGCCGATCGGGTGGCTTCTGTCTGCGCCTTTTGAAGTGAGAAACACTGGAGACACAAGGCTTGACTCATGTCTGCTCCGCTCTAATTGGCTGCAGTTGAAATCTAGTAGAAGGTGGTAACTTGACAGTGAGCGATTGACTGATCAAATGCTGATTTGGTTCCGATCTGCGGCTTTTATCTGAGAGTGTCAGCTCTGCATCATGAACCACGCAGATCGATTTCTGAACCTAGAGCCTTCATACTCCACGCAGCCAGGGGCTGTTTCATTGTTGTGTTTATTTCAGTGACGTTTGTTGGTTTGAGTAAAAGTGTGTTACCATGTCCACGAAGTTTCCCGGTAGTTACGGTATAAGAAAAAAATCATGAGTAAACACCATGAAATCTGCAGTTGTGGGTGAAGGTTCAGAGACGGAGGCTGTGAAATAAAAAGAGCCTTATGGATTTCGAAGGGCCCGCTCTCTATTGTTAATGTCAGTGTAGTTTCTATGCAATTTTTGATTGACACATTGACTCATCAGTTCTTTTGGAAACAAATGTCTTTAAACAAAATGAAAAGAAAATAACAGTCATCAAAACAAACAGCAGCAAATGATTTGATTTGATATTTAATCAAGAAGTTTGAGATCTGCGATGTGTCATTGTCCCGCGGCGAAAAGATCTTCACACATTGTCCGTTTTCATTATGACACTCGCTGTCAAATTCCCAGCAAGTTCAATAACAGGACTGATACAGAAACAAAATCCAAACCAGTGCTCGTTCCAGCAGATGGAGGTTTTCATTAAACACATGTCTGTGGTTGGTTCTTCACGATGTTACGACAACAACATGGTGACGTCTGAGTGTTGAGTAGTTTTATATTTGAACCAAAGCAGCTGTTCTTTTGGTTTGTTGCTTTAAATGTCATTCAAACGACCTTCGATTCAGAGTCCAAGCTGTGTCTCCTCCACATTCTCAATGTTTTTCCCAAATCTCGCCACACGAGACCTGCTAGGACGGCCATTTTGTGCAATGGAAGCAAATCTCTTGCTTCCTAAAAGTGTAAAAGGGCTACATTAATTAAATATGCACCACCTGCGTTTCATTAAGCTTCTACCTACGGCGTTAGCGTTAGCTTAGCCTGAGCAGGACATGTGTGTCAGTGCTGAGGCTCATTACGGCTCCAGTTTGTTTTCTTGCTGCTTCACGCTGACTTCAGGACAACCTGCCTGTTTTTTTATATGTATCATAGCGTTTAGAGTACAACCACTTAGAGAATGTAAGACGTGTGCTAGCTGCTAACTCTGAACTTTGTTTTGCACGCCTGCAAAATAATTCACCTACCGTACAAGATTGTCACTGATACGTGTTTTGTCCTGTGTCCACGTGAACGCAGCGCCACCTTCAGTTAGAAACAGGCTATGGAATTCTCTGTGCTTATTGTGCGGAGGAAACAAACAAACATCTGCAGCATCAATGACAGCGTGTCGCACCCAAAGACTGTTTGCCGACTGTCGCCACTCTTTGCATGAGATCTACTGTTAGTACGACGCACCTCTGACTGTAATATGACTAAAAACACCACTGTACTGTAATGACAACAAAAACAGTGAACATGCACCTCTGACTGAAAGACGTCTGTGATGTTTCTCTGTAAATAATTCGCCCTGCTACGAGAGGGGATACTCACGGATCAGAGCTGTCGAGTCCGGCGCTGACCGGCAGCAGGAGCCGTTTTTTAACCCTGATCACAGAATCCATAATTCACCATCACCTCTTTTATTCTGCTGATGTGACATTTTACAGTGTTTTGTGTCTGCATCATTTTGCTGTTAAAAGATTTTCTAAGCGTCAGTTGAGCCGACAACTCATGGCGAATGGGATATTTACTTTTAAAACAAATCTTATTTTGGCTGTTTTTGACATAACTCCCATCGACCATCTTCAAATTATAGCTTCATAGCAAAGAGGCCAACAGAACTGATGTGAGCATGAGGGGAAAATCAAACTGTCCACTGTGAATATTCAGCAAATTCATGCTGGATCAAAGCAGGTTCACAGATCCACTTCAACTTTATTCACTCATCATGGTTTGTAGGAATTATGGACCCGACAACATTAATAAGATCCGGTGCTTCAAACCTTTACATGTGAAGTGCAAGACGCTAAATTCTTATAAGGCCGACAGCACGCTCCGAACCAATGTGCTGTCAGAGGCGTGTTAGGCTTCTGCTGCTGTGAGCATGTTTGTTTAGTGACTCTAGGATTCATTTCATGAAATTTCCAAAATTTGCATATCGACTGAAACACTGCACTTGTGAACAGGCTCTTTTTTGGCTGAAAGAAAACATTAAATTTAAATTAGTTTGGAGCGTCGTGTGAGTCAAACCTTCAAATCGTGTTCTTCAACCCAAAATATACTGAATATGTTCGATTGATTTAAACTTGATTAACTTGCAAATTGTAAAGCGTGAAAATCTCATTGAATTGTTGATTAGAAATTCCTTATATGAAGAAATGTGATATTTAAATACAGTGCTGTGGTCAAACCAGAAATTAGGAAAATGTTCTTAACCCATGAAAAAAACGACAGAAATTATGATTCCATTTCATCAACGATACTGTGAATTTGAAGCTTTTCTGTTTTTATAGTTTCCTTTGCTCTTCAGTCAGTGAGTGTGGATTTACCAGAAACTGTTGAAAATGGTTTAACACAGAACATTTATACCTCATGAATCACGCAGTTGAATTATATTAATATAACAAAAAACTATGCTCCTTCCACCACATATTTAATTGCATATTTGATATGTTAGCGCTGAATTCTATGAATAACAGGGTGATATTGTACAGATAAGGTTCAGACACTGTGTCTTTAGAGATGAACACGTGTCCATGTTAGCTGTGTTTCGACTGAACGCCACATTCACTACTTTATTGATCCGTCTAAACTGTCACATGAAATCCCTCGTGTCTCAGAGGAACATTCAGACGTAGGAAACCCTTTTTTTAGGAGATGAGGATCAGTTTCATGTCTGTGTCACTTATCGGCAAAGTTTCGCTTCATGTAGCACAAAGACTGAAGCAGCGGGAAATTTGTAACTCATCTTGTACCTTTACACAATTCTGATTATCATTGAAACAGCCGGTTTAGTTGATTAGCTTTAATTAAGCTAGGCTACTGTCCGCCAAGGTCGACAGAGAGGAGAAGGTACAATACGTTTTCTACTTCTACATCTATTCTAAATTATGTAATATACAATTTGCTCAAAAGTGTATTTGTTTAGTCTTTTAACACAGCCACGTTTCCCCCTGCTCCCAGTCTTAGTTTGTGCTAAGCTAGGCACATCTCGGACCTATGGCTGTTCTAGTTAAAACTCTCTCATCCGACCACAAAAACAAGAATTCCATAAAAGGTCTGAATGTTCCTTCAAAGTGTTTGCAATAAAAGCAGGGTGTCTGTAGATGAGGCAAAGATCGAACAGTGTTAGCTCAGTGTGATGATCCGTGAGTGTCTTTCACGTGTATGATACATGTAAGCGTTTCTTTTCTATCACATTATGATTGTACAGATCTGCTTGTATAATTTAAAGCATGTGTTTTAAACCTTTTGTAAATCCAACTGATAACTGTGTACATATACAGAAATGTAGAAAGTCAATAGGTTTGCAGTTAATCTCTAATAGCATGATAATTAGCGGGGTTTAGTCTGTACAGGCTCTATGTTAAATCTTTATGAAGGAAAACACTTGAAATACACCTGATATCAGACTGTGTGCTGTCTAATGATAAACTCTGCAAAGCATTTTTTTTGTGCCTTTTATATCAATGTATGTAATCTAGACAATCTTGAAAAGCTTGTGTACAACCAAAATGACATTAAAATGGTTTTGGGGGCAAATACATCAGTTGCTGTGGTCTTTCTACGAGGGGCCACACTGACCTTTCCTTCTTCTTCACTCTTCGTTTTTCTCATAACGTAATAACAATGATGTTTTTTAATAACGTGATACAAGTAGAAGGGAGTAAGTGAACAACAAAAAAATGCGGAAAGACACATTCCTTGATTTTTGTATAATGTCGATGTAGCATCAGCAGGACTGATGTGATGAGATATGGACACAATCCAGGAGGAGCTCCACCTCTCATATGGTTTGATTGGTCGTCCACGTTGAAGCTGCTTTGTGACATCAGTGAACTCCTAACATCATGTTTCTGTTCCATGTTGTGTTGTTCTGAGTCTTTCGCAGGGTAACTAAATGATTGTTAACTTGTTTCCAGGTGTTATCACCCACGGAGCAGAGCATCCCGTTGCCGCCCTCCCCCGACTACAGGACAAAGGGCCAGAGCGACGAGAAGGAGCATTTCCACATCCTTCCTCAGCTCCAGGCCAAGAGGGCGGACTTCCTCGCAGTGATGCTCACTGGTACGTTGCCTCAGCGCAGGAGCTTTGCCACGCCAGATGAAGAAGAAGTCCCGGAACCTCCAGGGCCAAAGGATGACGATGTCACAAAGAGTGAGTCCAACAGCGAGGCCAGTCAGAAAAGCACGGAACGTAGCCAGGAAGCTGCGGCCTCCACGCTCATGGCCGAGGACCAGAGGGTCCAGCGGGAGCACGCCTCAGCTGCTGATGCAGACCCTGACTTGGAGGACGCATCCAAAACTCTTGTCCTCTTCTCTCCTGGAGACCCTCGCAAGTCTCCCTCAGGTGATGATCATTTGCTGGAGGCTGAGCTGGCCACACCTTGTACCCTCAATTCCCGTAATGACCGCCTCCTGGTCGGCGAGGCAATTCAGCCCGAACCTTCGGAAACTGGGCGCTTGTCCCCAGCTCTCAGGTCAGACTTGAGGCCGTCCACTCCCATCGCTCCTGCATCACCGCCCTTCACCAAAGTTGAGCGAACTTTCATCCATATTGCAGAGACGTCCCACCTCAACATCATGTCTTCCAACGGCCACTCTGCCAAGGAGAGTGACCGTGAAGTCTTAGCCATCATGAAGGACTCAACTGTAGAGGATTACTCTCGTGAGCAGGGGGGGGCCTCAGTGACAGAAGAGTCTCCAGAGGTGCCAGACCAAACTGCACCAGTTGACAAACACTCCAAAACTGAGAGTGGTGTGTCACCTGTCCAGGTCCAGTCTTTGGAGCCTGTCCCAGAAGCAATGTCTCCAGCTCATGAATATAAAGATCTGTCACAGGAACCGAAGAAACAGCCGTCCCCCAGTGAAGAAGCTGCCAAGCCTCAGACAACAGCATCAGAACTACCGACATCCATTAAGCCCAGAATCCGCAGCCTAATCCCAGTTCTGATATCTGAAGAGGATTCAGGCTCAGAAAAGTCCTCCTCCCTCTCGGCTCGGGCTCGGCTCAAGCAGCGGGCCAGGCAGCTGGACTTGGCCCGTATGCTGGTCCAGAAACAACAGGGTCGCTGGATAAGGGGGAGGATGCTGTCCGGGACGTCATCATCGATGTCCTCTGGGGACGATGAGCGTCAGAGGGCCTCTGAAACTCTGTCCACCACAGGCTCAGAGGAGGACATGCACACCTCGGACGAATCCAAGAGAAGCTTGCGTCTTAAACCAACTGACGAGAAAGGTTCCAAGGAGACCAGGAGCAGGATCCCCAGGCCTGTCACCCCCATAAAGAGGCCTTCGGGGGGGCTTGCTGCTCCTTCTCCTTCCCCTCTCTCCTTGCCAGAGTCCAGCACTAAAGGAGCACCATCCTTTGCTAATGGGTATGATTCTGTTGCTCCCTTTTTGAGTTTTAAAAATTCTCATTTTGAATTTTGCAATTTAACACCTCTGATTTTTTCTTCTGTCCACAGGAATCGGAAAATTGGTCTCAGCACTCTTAGCAGCCAACGGAAATCCAAACCTGTCTCAGCCAGGTCCTCGTCCTCATGTCCTCGCCCCTCTGCCCCCCCGGCCCTGCCCGGTAGCCCTCGAATGCCCCTGCGAGTCCTGTTTGGAACCCGACGCAGCCTTAGCTCCACCCACTGCAGGACGGACAGCCCCTCTCCTCAGAGAGTATGTCCGTCCAGGCAGCCGCTCTCAGTCCGAGCCCCAACTGTCCCCGTGCTACCGCCCAGGACTACAACCACCATGCGGCGCAGCGCCTCACAGGAAGCCACTGGCCAGTCCTCCTCTGGCATCATGTCCACCAGGACCCGGCCCAAACCAGCTGGTACGACAAAGGGGAAACCGGTTGCCAGGGAGAAGGTGGCGCCCGCTAGATAATACAAAGAGACTCATCACTGAGACACGTTTATGTTTAATCAGTCTTCGGACAAGCAACGCCTCAAAGGTTCTCACTTGATTCCATATTAGACCCTGCTGTTACAATGACCTCCTTCAACTCATTTAATATGTATGAACCTCTTATTATTTTCCACGGACAGCTTACCCAAACTATCTTCATGGGCTTCCAGTAATTTTCACTGACTGTGGTACAGGAGCGTTGCTGCCATGGTGCTATGGATATGTCCCTGGCCAATCCCTGCTCTACGCTAGCTGGTTCCGGGAGGTGAGAATCTTGGTCTCCAACAAGCTAAGTTTCAGAAACTCTCATCTTACACTGTACTCCCAGCTTGTCCACAGCTATACTACTCTTCAACTGACAATACCCTGCTTGGTTCACATTGCATGGTGAAGTATATCACATATACATTGACTCTGTAGAAGGAAAACGCAAAATCTGTACCTTTACATTATTTGATCAAGTTCCCCCCTTCCTATTGGCCAAAAAAAGATCAAATTGAACTGGTTTGAAGGCCCAAACTATGATAATATCGTAAGAGATTCCTTAATATATCCTGTGTCAATTATAGTCTTGGATAAAGAGAAGAGTTGGATGTGAACACAAAATAATTTGCTCGGCTGCTAGCCTCATGGTGTGACGATGGGCATGCTTTAATCAATCTATTTTCTGGGTGTTTTTATTTTGTTTATGCTTTGAATTGTACAGTATATAATAGAATCATTTCCCATAAAGACATCTTTATTTTTTATCTTGCCAAGCAAAATGTAAATTTGAACCTTCTGTACCAATGTGTTGGCACTATGCCTGTTGTTTATCGCATGAGAAAAACAGGGTTAACCATGAGAGGACGACGCTACACCTGCTTGGATTCTGCAGAGCGAAGGTCGGCTGCCCAGGGTTGGGTGGGTTGGAGCCCAGCTTGTGTTCGGAGAGGAGTCGACGGCACTGAACTGTGAAGTAAAGTCTTGATCGTGTGAAACCGCCTCTTGTCATTATTTTCTCCCTGGTTTCCTGTCGAATTAAAAACCAGACGTGACCTGGGTCCAGAATGGTTGAGGTCCAGATCAGATCCATCCAGACTTCCCACAGGCCTCAAGTATGACACACAAAAATACTAGTTTTGATCAGACCCGAGGGAACAACACTCAATACATGTGAACTGTATAAGTACTTGTGGTACAATATTCTGTGCAAGATATTGCTGCTTTAGTTTTCAGTTACTTTTCAGTTTTACATTAAACCGGTGTTTCAGATTTCTCTAAGTCTTTTCAAATTACATTTTTTTTTGTTTTTTTTGTGATTAAATTTTTATTGGGATTTGAAGGACAACAATCATCATCATCATTCAACAGCACATAAATAAAGTAATTACCGTATACAAACATAAGCATACCCATGTACTCACACACAGATACACTCATACACGCCGGATGATAATAAAATGAAAACATAAAAATAAAATGAAAAGATATAACTGAAGATAAATATATAGCAAAAATTAAGTAAAATACATAAAAAGTCATAAAATAAAAACAGATGGGGACAGGGGGATAGGAATGGACAATAGCAATGACAGTTCACTCTGCACCATTCTCCAAAAATGTTCAATTGTAATTACATTTTAAATACAAAATAAATATTGGCCCTCAGCACAAAGCTCTGAATACACGAGCATTGCCTCTCACAATTAACGTCATCAGTAATTTTCATGTTTAATTAGTTCAGAAGTTACGCAGACGTTACTCGTTACTTCGTATTGAAACCTGGTTCTGTAACTCCTCCCACACTGTCTGTCCTGCTGAGACGTGGACAGACATGAGGACGGTGAAACTTTCCCTTCAGAATCATCCGGTTGTAACGACTGTAAACATCTGGCTGCTCTTCTATAGCTGCAAACATCACGTGACCTTCAGCTGTGGTTACCAGAGGGAAGCACCAGAATGAGACCAGTGATAGGCCTGGACGCCTGTCAGTCAGAGTGCAGTCAGCCAATCAGAGGAGAGGCTCAGGAGGCAGGTCTGCAGCTCCAGAGAGGACAGACAGAGGACATGGACACACTGCAGCAGTTTGTCCACTTGTCCACTGATGTATCATCTCAGGGACCAACACCTCACATTAGATCCCAGAGAGGTTGTAAAGTATGAGCTCTTTAATACTCACTGCATGAGTTGAGCCTACACAGCAAAAAAGCCGGTGTTGAATCAACTCTGAGAGTGTTAAATTTAACACCAAGAAAGTGTGTATATGCGTCCACTCTTTTCAGTGTTAATTTAACACTAACACTAGTGTTAGTGTTTTTACACTCAGCTATAGTTATTTCAACACTGTAGGGAGTTCAAAATTAACACTAGTGTTAGTGTTTTTACACTCAGCTATAGTTATTTCAACACTGTAGGGAGTTTAAAATTAACACTAGTGTTTTTACACTCAGCTATAGTTATTTCAACACTGTAGGGAGTTCAAAATTAACACTAGCTAATATGTGTAGTGTCAATAGTACTCTACACTAGTGTCATTATAATAAAATGTTACACTGACTGCAGTTGAAAATGCTACACTGACTACCAATGCATTCAGACCAATGGGTGTAAAATTTGACTACCAATAAACCCACCCACCCTTGACCACCACAACCACCCACCAAACCCATCACAAAAAATACACAAGGCAAACACTTCTTTAGAAAAATAGTCTTATTAAATGGACACCACACCATATAAACAACGAGCAGTGCATGGATTCACATATAATTACAGTATGGAACAATGTACAAGCGGTCATCTGTGTCATATGAAAATTGCCTATCACAAGGTCTGTAATATACCAGGTCATTTACACAGATCACTGTAAAAACCTCATTTTTCTCCTCAATACCAAATGCATTTAAATGATCATCAAAAAAAATATTCGAGACTTTACAAATCAAAAGATAGGCATTGTTGTCTTTAACAATTATACTGTCAATCCTGTTGAACAAAGGCATCTCATTTTCAACTCCAGTAACCACATACATCCCAACTTGATACTCTGTGCCATAGTTTTTGACCCAGGAAGTGGTGGAAACTGATGACGCATCAAAAGCTTCATTCAACACCTCTCCACCCTCTATACTGCTGACCAGGACTTTGGAGATCGGACCAAACAGTAATCTTTGAAAATAAAAGTTCTCAAAATGAAATGCTAACTGAGCCTGATGTTTCTTAACCAGAGTCTTAGCAATATTTTTGAAGTTTTTCACAGATTTCTTGAAGAAATTATGTTTTCCTTCAAATCGCATGCACCAAATGTGTATGAGTGGTCCGATTCTTCTAATACAGCTTGGGTAGTGGATCATATGGTGATGTTTTGGAATGAGATTGTGCTCTGGGAAGATGGATTTAAAAAGTTTGTGATGTTCAAAAATTAAATGTTTCAAATAACAAGTCATACCATGAGTTACAGTTGGTGAAAACACAATGTTTACAATTTGAATTAAAAGGAGTAACAATTGCCAACAGTTATCCTCTCTTTTAACTAAATCTCCAAATATCAGCGGGACATTGCGTAGGAGGCACCAAGACTGGATAGCATTAAGTCCAAGATCTTTGCTGTTGTCATCCAGCTTAAGCCCACCTGGCCTGTTCTTTCTCTGTGTGTATCCATAATTAAAGCCAACAATTCTTTCAGACAATGAACTCAGGGATATTGAATTCTTGATCAAATACTGAAACACAAGCTTTAACTCATATTGCACCACTCCTTCTAGCAGGTCATGCATTATGTCTACAGCGTAATTGTTTGATGAATGGAAAAACTGGAGGGAATTGAGTGGACAGTCTCGTTTGACACCAAATGTTGATTTCAAAGCAGGATTTTCCTGGATGACACGAACATGCTCAACATGAAGGTCTTTTGAACGTAGAGTTAAACCTGGGTGATCTTCACTGAAAACTGACTGATATTCACTTTTAGCAGTTAAACATAACCTACAGCAGTACGTCGCACTGAATGATTCAACAAAACCAAAAAGTGCATGTAGAGCTAAATTGTCTCCTGTAACCTGAATGACTGAACCCTTCACAGGTGTAGCTGAAAAGGGCAACTGTATTCCTTCAGTCTCCAAAATCTTAAGATCATCAATAAGTGGCTTCAGAATTGGCTCAAACCCATATTTCTTAAGATCCTCTGAGTGAAAGAGAGCGACAAGATGAATATTCATTAACACAGAATTGAGCTTTGGTGATAAATTTCTCAAAACAAAATAAACACATCCAAGTTTGTGCACTCCCTTTTTTGAGCCCAATGGATTGGCAGTTTCAAAATCGTCATAGTAGAGCTGGATCTGAAGAGCGGGTTCTTGCTGAGAAAATAAACTATGGTTTTTAAAGTAGGACCCATCGCTTATATCTCTGTAAAATCCCTCCTGGTGTGGTTTTACTTCTTGGAAACTGTTACAGAGTTCACTGTTACTGAACATAGATGAGAGAGACCCCCGGATAGGTACATACATGAACTTATCATTGACCGGAACTTGTCTATACGTGCCTGTTATTCTATCTCTTCTTACATCAAAACGGACACCCAGAACATGCTCTACAGGTTCTACTATATTCCATTTCTTTTCAAAATGCCTCTTCCTTTTATATTCTGTGTTAAGACATGAAAATGGGTTTTCTAGTTGATCAAAACAACCCTCAACTCTATCCAAAGTTTCTCTAGATGCATCAGAAGACAAACAATTAACAACAGCTTCCTTTGTGTGAGCATGGATGTCATTAACTAGTTCCTCCATTGAGCCAACTAAACACTGCACAGTACTCTCTGGAACACCTGAGGCTTGAACCTGAGCAATAACCGAGCTGCACATGTCCAGTATATTCTTTTTTTCAACTGGAACATGTGTAGTGACCCTCACAGGAGGATCCACATTCACTGGTGAGGAAGGTCCAGCTACAGGCTCAAATTCAAAACGGCTGACGGGATCTGGATCAAGACAGTCTTGATGTGCTCGAGATAGGTGACGTTGGTAACCAGAATATGTACAAAAAACAAATGAACAACCAGGCTCTCCACAGTTCAAGCGCAGAGACCTTCCCGGATACAATCCATGCTCAAACTTCAAATGTCTAAATAACATTGAACAACTGGTGTGGTGTACCTTGCAAATGTAACATGTGTACATTTCTGGTCAAAATGTATCAGTCTTCAAACTTCACAGTGAAGAACCCTTGCTCTGATTTCTTTTACCCGAGGACTCTCTTTCACTTTGCCGACGTCGATGCCATACATGGTAGTTTGGATGAAGATGAAGAAGCTGGACAGCGCATCATCATACGATAAGGCAAAAGCATAATGTGCCTTGAAGAGCTCATCAAAGGCAGCAACTGGAGTCTGCATCCTGCAGGGAATGGCCTTCTGGTCCAGGATGACATAAAAATCCTGGATGCTGTTGCTTCTTTCTCCGACACCGAGTAGAAAGGGTTGTTTGGGGCCAGTTTCTTTAAGGAAGGTCTCCATGCTTGACCCCACCTGAGAGAGAGAGAGAGAGAGAGAGAGAGAGAGAGAGAGAGAGAGAGAGAGAGAGAGAGAGAGAGAGAGAGAGAGAGAGAGAGAGAGAGAGAGAGAGAGAGAGAGAGAGAGAGAGAGAGAGAGAGAGAGAGAGAGAGAGAGAGAGAGAGAGAGAGAGAGAGAGAGAGAGAGAGAGAGAGAGAGAGAGAGAGAGAGAGAGAGAGAGAGAGAGAGAGAGAGAGAGAGAGAGAGACATTTTAATTCATGTGCGACTGAATTCAGGGATCAGGGATGGATCTATCAATGTACACAACATTCATTTATTTTTGTGTGATGAATAGATGGATGACTTTTTAAAAACAATTTAACTGCACCCCCTCAATTACCCTGCCATATTGGCTCCTGAAAACCTTGCATCAGTAATGTGCAGTCCTAAGAAAATACCTTCATGAACTTGATCAGGCGTCTAACAGCCTCCGATGCGCTCATCTTGCCGGCCTTCTTGCCTTTAACTGTTGGAGGCAAGAGGTGAAGCAGCAGAAGGATGGCAGCCATCTCAGAGTCCCACTCTTCAGAATGCCACACTGCAGAATTAGAATTGACACAATAAAATGTATTTTATTTCCTTATAAGCATTACAGCATCAGTTATAGTAAAGTTTTCTTAAATAACACCATGGATTGAATATGGTTAGCAGTAAGGTGCAGTATGTGATTTGTAGTAAAGGGGCTAAAAACATGAAAGAACACAACAATGTCCTCTTTTGTTGTGTACACTAAAGGCATGTGCAATCTGTGTCAACTATTCAATTAACACTTACCACTATCATCAGACTCCTGTTGTGCAGACAGAAGTAGCTCATCCACATGCGGACTCGTGGTTAGATTCTTGCAGCAATCTGCGATGACTCTTGGTTTGAAAAATGTTGGCCACTTGGAGAGGAATTTACCAGACACCTCCTCACCAAAGATCATTGTGAAGTCTTGGTCGATCTGAAACAGAAAACGTTTGTGTGTGTGTGAATGAGAACCCCATTGTAATGGCGCTATGGGTGTCAATTAATAAACAGTCAAGCAAAATAAGGCAATCGCAAAGTCGTCAGTAATTCATTTCATGTTTACCAAGCCAGGTGTATCCAAGAATCTGGGAAAGAGATCCAGGACAGTAGAGGCAGTATCCGGGTCTTGAACCACCTTTTGCCTGTGCTGGAATGTTGCCTTCATCTTATTTTTGACAAGGGTCGTATTGCTTGAGTGTTTCATCACCGATATGGCTTCCCTGCATTCATCACCAGTCAACTGCTTCTCATCTGAATGGATACTGCGTGGAGTCTTGGGGCCCTCTTGGAAATTGGTCCTGGATTTTTTGCTGTCTTGAGCAGAGTTCCGCTGAACAGTTTTCAGCCTCCACGCTAGGTAGCCGGAACCACTCTGGTGATCATAGAAATGTTCCTGTTGATAAAGAAAAACACATCGATTCACATCAACTGAGGAAAAACTCCAGGAAAACCATTTAACATGGAAAAATTGGAGAAACCTTAGGATGAGCAACAGAGGAGGGATCCCTCACCCAGGACGGGCAGACTTGCAATAGATGTTATATACAGACAAAAACAGTTATCAACACAGAATGTATGGGGATGCATTACTGTTTATACTCACATAGCCATTCTGGGAATCCGGGTCCTTCAATTTAGGGAACAGTGTTGTAATCCCAAGTGCATAGAGGATCCGCACATTCACCGGAGGGACCCTCCTGAAAAATTTAATTTATATGCACTTGGGTTATCATAGTTAACTAAAACTAAAACTAGCAGTGAAAAAATTATTTAGTAACCAGAACATTTAAATAAATAATATACAAAAAAAAATTCCAAAAATGAGAACTAAATAAAAACTACAATAAAACTAAAACTAAAGTGAATGTCAGATATCAGCTTAGTTGTAGTTAGAGATGCTAAAGTTGCCGGAAGAAAAGGCTTCAGCTCAATATGGTACAACTTAGAGTACGACCCACAGGTAGATAAGAGTGAATGGAAACGTGATGAGGACTGATGGGAACTTTATGGGATGCAACTAAAAGGGAAAAAGTTAATCTTCAGAGGTCTCACAGAGGCTTTCTCCTAAAACCTGAAAACTAGTCAATTCCTCAAAATAAAAACTAAACTAAACTGCTTCATCACTTGTAGAGCAAACTAAAACTGAACTGAAACAAAAAAGCAAATTGAATAGCTAAATAAAAACAACAACTTATGAAAAATGTAAAACTATAATAACCTTGATGTGCACATGGGTGTGGGTGAAGACATAATCGGCAGCGACTTTTGGAGGTAAAAAATAAACAAAAAAAACAACCACAACCTGTTATTGCAAGTGCATTCACTTACCCATGGCTCTCCACCATATCTGCCACAAGAATGTTTACCATCTTTCTTCTTGTAACATCACTGATGGTGCTTGTTTTCTCATATTCTTTGAATATTTCTTTTCCACCAGGCTTTGAATACAGAGCGACTCTAACATTCTGAAACGACAAATGCATAACATTCACACTGCAGGTACAGTAGGTATTTCAGCCTGTGCCCCAGGCTGATGTAACAGTTGGTTAGGGGGTGCATGATAAATTAATTAGCTAATATAACCGAGCTCTGGGTCTTCAGTCTGACACCTACTGAAGCTGCAGTACTAATATACTTATTGTGAAATTTGAATGTACGGTTTGATATCGGTCTAATTGACATCAGGGTCAATATCAGGTGGTTAACTTACATTTCTTGCAACGTTGCTATCCAGGGGTCCTTCAACCAGCTGTCTTTTCCGAGCTTTGGTAGATTCCAGTATCAGCGTTGAGTCAGAACCTGATGGTGATGACCCTTGGGATGCACGTGATGGTGATGGTGACCAGTCTGATAAAGATGAGCCCTCTGAGAACTCCACCTCAGCATTGCTACCTAAGAAAACACACAGCCTTGCATTATAAATGACGCAATTGACCACGAGACGAAACAAGTTACAGCTCAATTAACCTTTTGTAGAAAACAGACTCAAATTCTTAAAAATTAAAAATATAAGCCTGCAAACCCTTACCATTACATTCTTCGGCCCTGAAAGACACCCCAGATGACTTCAAGAGTTCATCAAATATGTCCGAATCCACTTCCACGTTAGAGGAATCCTTCAGGCTCAAGGAAGTAGAACCTGGCAAATTGAATTTTGCCAGCACTAAAACATAAGATATAAGTGAGCAGGAAAGCTAATTTTCATCTGTAGTCTCTATGAAAAACATTGGAAAAGCCTAAATGCACAAATAAACATGACAGTCAAATTAGCCTACTTACCTGCTTGCAAAAACTGGGAGTAATTGTACTCGTCCTCCGCCTGTGGTACCCTGACCCATTTGCTGACTCCGTTACACTCTACAGGAACCAGCATGTTGCTTCAAAGACAAGAATGGCATAATTTATTATTATTCCTAATTTCTTACATTTACACCCAGTGTTTCCGCGCGGGGTGGGAGGTAATTTGAACACTGTACAATTACTTCTTGGTGTACCTTGCACACAGTGGCGGTGCCAGAGATTTTTTTTTCTGCATGTGCTATGGGGGTGCTCGGCATTTTACGGAGGCTGCTATGAAGTTAAGGTGATAGCATATGTGTCAGATGGTTCTCTACTACAACACTTTCCCACCATATTGTTACATCTCTTTACATTAGGGCTGCAACTAACGACTATTCTGATAGTCGATTAGTCACAGATTATTGAAACGATTAATCGACTAATCAAATTATGAATGACACAAATTCTCAATTGCTATTATTTAGCAAGCAGCTTTTAAATTTAGCTTGAGGTTGTGATGACTGAAAACGTCTTTTAATAAACTTTGCTGCATATAAGGGTACTGTTGACACAAAAACAAAGAAAAATCAAGTTTTTGTCCATTTAAAACCAAGGACAGGTAAAGTGCTAATAAAAAAAAATCAATTTAAATTTAAGTTTCCTTTTTTACTGTGAACCAAGAACAGGCCAAGTGCTGATACTAAAAATAAATTAAAAATCAAGTATCCAGTTTTCCTGTTAATAAAAAGGACAGGGAAAGTAACATCAATAAAAACGTCAACAAACGAAACTACAGTCTTCTTCTGACTAAATAATTGTGATTAAAAAAAGACGTTTGTCATGCAATAGGATAACATTTCGCTTTTAAACTCGTTAAAAAAAAGTTTAAACCATATTGTTGTAATGGATGCTAGAATCCTGCGCACAGGTATATAGCAAGCTAGCTAACAGGCTATCTTACCGAGGCGAGTCCGCATCGTCTCCGTTACGATGTCAAACGTGCCTCCTCCTCACACGCGCGTGTCCTGCTTCCATGGAGAACAGGTCCGCTGTGCAGATACTGCAGGTAGTTTTTCTCGGGCCATGTTAAGAGTGAAGATCTCCCGAACGTTTTACTTCCTGGTGAGCGAGGCTACGCGAGAGGCAGCGACGCCGCCATCGGTCCATGTTTCGTCGCTATTGCACATGCGCGACTTTCAGAGATGGGAAGGGAGCGAGATGGCTCACTCCTCAGGTACTTCCATCAGCACCTCCGCGAAACACGCGCTATGACGTCACCAACGATTCATCCACGAGTTAATTCGCCGGCGAAAATTTTTGTCATCGATTTTTGTCGACGACGTTGACTAATCGTTGCACCCCTAGTTTACATGTTTGCTCTCTGAAGCGTCTTTGTGGTCCATGAAAAGCACCATATAAATCATATAAATGGCTTAAACCCTGGTCCAGCGCAGTGTTGACCAGGGCTAGCGAGCTAAGCTAACGTTAGCTAGCTAACCAACTTCGCTAGGTAGCTAGCAGCCAAAGTCAACCACAAAAAAACCCCCGCTAATATCAATCCGAAAGAGACAATTTTAACTTTAACAATTTAAACATAACTTACCGTAGAAAGAAGAGATTTGGACGACCAGTATGACTGCAGTCTTAGTCCTGCCTGCGTGTGCCACCAGTGTGCCAGTCACTGCCAAGGGTGAGCCGAGCCATTCAAATGGTGGGTGTGGCCAATTGAACGAGCCAGAGTGTAACATCAGAGTGATTCTCAGAACGACAGATATCAACTCTTACACTATCAGCAAAGGACTCTAGGGGGAGTTAATTTTGATCAATTCTGAGTAAAATGAATAGTAACCCCTGTTGATTTACACCAACACTCAAAAAATAACACTGGCACATTTGCTGTGTATTATCTATAAATCAACTCAAAGCAGTTAGTTGTTGGTCCTTTGCAGTCTAACAAGTACAAGGAGGCTTTTTATACTGGTCATGTCAGGGGCCAAGTTCCCATGTAATACACGTGTGTTCTGTACGTGACGGGGGGGGGGACTAATGTGGAATTGATCATATACAAGCAGTGGTGACACCGCATGTACTGTAATGCTGAGTATTAAATATATCTTCTGTGTGTCATGGACGCAACTCAACAAAAAAACACTGAGTCCATGGGATCGACTGAGGATCAGCTTCGACCAGAGGAACCAAAAGAACTAGTACTAGTAGTACCAGTATTAGTACTAGTAGTAGTAGTAGAAGCAGTAGTAGCAGCAGTAGTAGATGCACTAGTACTATTGTAGCAGTAGCAGCAGTAGTAGAAGCAGTAGTAGCAGCAGCAGTATTAGTAGTAGTTGCACTATTAGCAGTGGTGGGAAGTAACAAAGTAGAAATACTTCGTAACTGTACTTAAGTAGGTTTTTCACATATCTGTACTTTACTTGAGTATTTATTTTCCTGATGACTTTTAACTTTTACTCGCTACATTTGAGCACAAATATCTGTACTTTCTACTTCTTACATTCTCAAAACTGTCTCGTTACTTGAGCAGCGGAGGTTGGTGCAACGTGGACCTCTCTCTCTCTCTCTCTCTCTCGCTCTCTCTGTCTCTCGCTCCTGCAGGAGCTCGGTTCAGTCTTTATTATTAGGCCCGAGCTCTGACAGACGTGGGGCCCTATTGAAATTGTAAGGATTATTATTCTTTTTGAGGGCTTTTATTAGGTGACTTTACATGATTTTTTTAAGGTATTCCTTTTTCAATTCACATTCGTTTTCCCTTTCCTGCTTCGTGTCAACATCTGCACATAAATACATAACTCGGAGCAGCAAGTGGTTAACTTGTCTTAAAGAAAATATTGGAAGTATTTGGTTTAAACAAAAACTGTTTTTAAATAGACTATCATTGGTTGGCCGTGTCTACTTATTCTTACACGTCCACGTACACAAAACAAACAGATTTAAAACAAGTCGAGATGGAAAAACAAACAACACAACCAATTATATAAGCAAACGCAAAAACAACTTTCAGCCAACACAACCAAAAACAAACACTGTGTCGTGGACTACTGCATATTCACGCACACAATTCAGGTTTTTTAATGGACCTCGCCAAATGGAACCCTGGGTAATCAGGCTCAGTTTTCCACTCACTTTAATGCCAATATAATTTGTGCAAAGATATTTTATATCTATATATTGCCAATTCCAATCCTTAGTCGCCCTTTGTGCTGACTCAACACAACTTAGAAGCTGTTGAGTCTTTATATATGTATTGTACAAACTGGCTAATGTGTACAACTTCAAGCAGGGTTGTGTCTTCACTTTGTCGTCCCTAGAGGCAAGAGACCCTACAGGTGTGTTGTCAACCTGCTGGAAACAAATGCAAACACAAACACAGGCCCATTCAGTAATGATAGTCTAATGATAAATAAACAGGCTACATGTAGATGAGAGGACAAGCTGGCGGGCAGATATACAGGTAAACATCCAGTTACACAATACAGCTAATAGACACAAAAGGTTCATTTGGTTTATTAGTGTTCTTAGGTAGAATCAAGAGGCACTTGTATTTTTTATTAGTTTATTCTGTTGTGTTGATTCTTTGTTGTCTCTAGAAGTTCAGATGCACTGTCCAATACTATTTGAACCTCAGCATCTCGTGTTCAAAATTCGTAAAATTATACATTATATATATAGTGTTGTTATAATTTTTTTTGAAATAAATCCTGAACTGAACAATTTTGGGTTGTTTTGTGTCTGTATAGGCCTACTATAAAAAGCACTCAGCATTTTAAATTTTGGTACTTGTACTTTTACTTTTGATACTTAAGTACATTTAATATGTATGTTTAATATTACTCAAGTCAGTTTATGACGGGTGACCTTTACTTTTACCAGAGTCACTTTCAAGTAATATATCTGTACTTTTACTCAAGTATGGCTTTCAAGTACTTTATACACCACTGACTAGTAGTATTAGTAGCATAGACTGTATATAAGATTAGTAGTAGTCTTTTTGCTGTTGTAGTTGCGGTGGTTATCCGCTAGGAGCAGTGGTGAGGCCTGGGCCAGCAGCAGTGACGCAGAGACAAGATGGCGGCCCCGGTGCAGGTGTGTTGTGTGGACTCCCTCCCTCCGCACCTGAGTCCTCTGGACGCGTTAATGTTCGAGTCCGACCTGGACGCGCTGTTCCACAGTGACACGCAGCCTCCCACCGTGCTGTTCAGCCCGCAGCGGCCTCAGGGCAGCGGGGGGTCCGGCATCCTGCTGCGGGTCCACCCGCTGCCCGAGACCCGGGACCCCGCGGGGGACCGACACGTCCCCGGAGCCGAGTCCCGGAGCGGCGGCGTCCGGCTGCTCGTCAGCCGCTTCTTCCTGCGGCACCACGGGCTCCAGCGGCTGGGCTGCACCGGGACGGTCCGGGCCCTGGAGCCGGTCTGCACCGGGACGGTCCGGGCCCTGGAGCCGGTCTGCACCGGGACGGTCCGGGCCCTGGAGCCGGTCTGCCTGGACCGAGTGGTGCTGGGAGCCCGCAGCAGAGAGAGCCTCCGCC
Organism: Limanda limanda; assembly: GCF_963576545.1. Classification (NCBI taxonomy): domain Eukaryota; kingdom Metazoa; phylum Chordata; class Actinopteri; order Pleuronectiformes; family Pleuronectidae; genus Limanda; species Limanda limanda. The sequence continues at coordinate 923,800 of NC_083637.1, read as the reverse complement.
GGGCCGGAGCGGAGCACTTCACCGCCCGGCTGCTGGAGCTCTGCCGCCCGGGCCAGTGGCTGCTGGCCCGGCAGGGAGACCCGCTGCTGCTGCCCGGAGCCCCGGAGCCCCGGGTCCCGCTGCCGGAGACCCGAGCCCCGGAGACCCGGGTCCCGTTGCCGGAGACCCGGACCCCGCTGCCGGAGACCCCCGGAGAGGAGCCGGGACAGGTCGGTGAAAACAGTCAATCTATAAAAGTATTTATACTAAACAGAAGTTTCAAAGTTACTCTTCCAGCACATGAAATACATCTGTTGAATACATTTTGTAATATTCATCATAATCTGAATTTAAGTTCTAACGTTAAAATACTTTTCCCTCTGATATTTGTGAAACACAAGTATAAAGTAGCAGAAAATATTTAAAAAGTAACTAAACTTTATACTGTACAGAGACTGTACTGAAGAGTAAATGTACTTAGTAACTACTTTGGTATTATTGATAATGTGGACAAATTCAATTCAACTTTCTTTAATCTACTGAAATGTAATAATTGTATTTTAGTTTTTGTGTGTCACAGATTTCTCTAAATTAGAAATAACATAATTCTGAGAGAAACTAGAGATTTTTAGTCTTAATTAAACTTAATTAAAATGTCTATCAATTCATTCATTTAATTGAAAACATATTTTGTCAGGAATAACAGCAACGCAGCAAAAAAAGTTATATTCAATAATAATTCATCAAATGTGAAATTTGTCAGACTTCTACTTAGAAATACAACTTTTATTCATGAAACTGATGCACACATTTTCTGTTGTGTCCTAAAATCCTTTAACATCAACGTGTGGCGTTGTGTGTCTGTGGCGTTGTGTGTGTCTGTGGCGTTGTGTGTGTGTGTCTGTGGCGTTGTCTGTCTGTGGCGTTGTGTGTGTCTGTGTTGTCAGGTGCAGCAGCCGCTCGTGGACCTGGTGGTGCTGGCGTGCAGTCCCGTGTCACAGGGCCGGATCACAGCCGACACGGCCCTGGTTCTGACCGACTGCTGGGACCCGGTGGCCCCCCCGGTGGCCCCCCCGGGCGCCCCCCCGCCCTGCACGCCGCTCAGTCTGAGCTTTTCAGATTTCGCTCATTACGCCGACAGCCTCGGGGGGGGGCGCTCTCTTCTGGACAGCAGGAAGCTGCTCGGCTCGGAGTTCCCGGACGTCCTGCGGGCGCTGGAGTGCCGGGTGGACGTGCTGGTGGCGGACGTGTCCCGGTGGTCGGGGGTCAGAGGTCAGCAGGGGGCGGCGGTGGACGTGGACAACTGCGTGTTCGTGAGCAAGCGGCTGCTGCTCCGCCTCGGGCTGTTTAACCACGAGTGGGTGGAGCTGTGGAGGGCGGGAGGAGCCTCGCGCCCTCCGACGGGTCAGATGGACGCCAGGGGGGGCGGAGCCGGCCGAGAGCGGCTGGTTTCTGTGGTGGCGGTGGATTCCACCCAGAGTCCAGATCTGCAGAACCCGGATGAAGTCGGTTTCATATCAGCGAGTCTGTGGTTCAACCTGAGCGGGGGGGAAGTGCTTCCTGTGAGCAGCCTCACGCTGAGGGTGAAGGTGAGACACCAGATCCTCCTGGTCGCCCCCTGGTGGCTGGCTGCAGTACCGATCATTAACCCCTCCTCCTCCATGTCCGCAGACGGGACATGAACCAAACTAAAACATCTAAAAGTAGACGTAAAATTAATGTTTGTATTATATGAAACCAGCTCAGATCACTTGTGGTCTTGTGGCCATAGATATCATATATAAACACTAGATGTCTCGGCCAATGGAGTCGAACGTCACCACATGGCGGCCATCTTGCTGCAGGCAGCTCGCTCACCCATAACATTGTGTTGGTAAATAACCATAACTTGCTCAATTTTCAACCGATTTTGAAACGGTTTGGTTTGTTATAAACGTCAGAGATGTAGATATGACACTGCATACTTACGAATAATTATGTTATTTTTCTAAATAATTTATGCAGTGTCATAACAACATCTGTGACGTTTATAACAAACCAAACAGTTTAAAAATCGGTTGAAAATTGAGCAAGTTACGGTTATTTACCAACACAATGTTATGGGTGAGCGAGCTGCCTGCAGCAAGATGGCCGCCATGTGGTGACGTTCGACTCCATTGGCCGAGACATCTAGCCTTATATATGTCTATGCTTGTGGCTTCTCTGATTCCCGATCGTTTCTGTGCTGACCCCCACCCCCCCCCCCCTCTTGTCATCTTGTCTCAGAGGTGGAGACCGGCGCCTCCGGAGGTCGGGGGGGGGGGCTCGGACACTTCCTGTCGCTCAGCGTCTCCTGCGTGGGCCACTGAGCTTCACATCCAGCCGGTGGCGTCTCTGCTGACCGACAGCCGGGGGGGCTGCGGCGACGCCCTCCTGTCGGAACACTTCCGAACTCCCAGGTCAGCCGCCGCTAGCAGCGCCACGAAGGTCCGAGTCGGGGGTGGAGTCAGTGTCAGCTGTCAATCATCACGTCTCAGTCTGTTTTAATATCCTCGAATAGATAATGTGTTTACATCTTTATTAAGCGTCCGTGATTGAACGAAGAACTTAAAATGCAAAGCGACACCGTCTCATTTTATACGTTTAACTAGGGTTGCAAAATTCCGGGAATATTCAAAGTTGGAAACTTTCCATGGGAATTAACAGGAATTAATGGGAATTAACGGGAATAAACTGGAAATGTTGTGGGTAATTTATACTAACTGTATTTACCTTGTCATATACAGACATGAATATAAACATTTTGTTTTGTCATAGGCTGATTTGAGCCCTGAGGAAACTTTGGGCACTTGACTCTATGCTTCTGCATCGTTGTGTCATTCTTAACATAGGTCTTTGCACAGTATTTGCAAATGTACACAGCCTTTCCTTCTACATTGGATGAGGTGAAATGTCTCCACACATGAGAGAGTGCACGTGGCATTGTTCTGTAGAATAAGATGAGAACAAAGTTTGTAAAAAAACACTAATGCAATGCCAGAGATATAAATAGTTAGCCAAACAATTGGAATCGTCTGTAAACATATTTTACAATTGATGGATAAATGAATGGAAATAGTCTAGATGAACAGATGAACAATCCTCAATCAGCATGCTAATATATTTTCCCAGTAATATCATGGAAACTTACCTGACTAGTCCTGCACTCTACAGCAGGCCTCAGTAGCCCTGCTGTAGAGTGAAGCATGCTGGGAGTTATCTGTGCATGTGATGGAAGAATGACCAGTGGAGGCTTGAAACTCAACGTTCCATACATCTTTAAAATAGAGTTTTGAATCATGTTTTTATTGCTCAGCGTTTAATTTGCGTATTTTTTTTTTTTTTTCAAAATTCCCAAAATTCCCGAGCTAAACTTTCCACCGCTTTGCAACCGTACGTTTGACTGATTCCATGAAAACTTCTTACACATGTTCTCTGGAGTCGGAGGAACTGGGAAGTGAGTCTGACCAGTGCTCTCTCTCTCTCTCTCTTTCTCTCTCTCTCTCTCCCCCTCTCCCTCTCCCTCTCCCTCTCTCCGTCTCTCTCTCTCTCTCTCTCCCCCTCTCTCTCTCTCTCTCTCTCTCTCTCTCTCTCTCTCTCTCTCTCTCTCTCTCTCTCTCTCCCCCTCTCTCTGTGCAGACTGGTTTCACTGGGAGACGTCTTATCGGTTCCCACTGAGAACCATCCCGACCTGCTGGAGAACAACTGTGACGGCATCTACAGGTAGGACTCATCAGACCCTGAGGAGCGCTCTAAGGTCCTTCAGGAGGTTCCACGTGGTCATTGAGGAGCTTCTCAGGATGTTTGAGTGCTCGGTGTGAAGGTTCTAGTCGGTTCTATGGACGTAGTGGTCGTTAAGAAGGTTCTTCAGAGTTCAGGGGGATGTTACGAGGCTGGAGTCACCAAGAGGAGGTTCCTCAGCTCCTCTGAGTTTCTCTGCTTCTTGCGGAGGAGGATTCTCGGGACCTTTGAGGATATTGAGGGTTCTTTTTTATTCTTTATTTTTTTTGACAGATGTTTACAAAATTTACATCAGCCCAAGGGCAATTTTCTTTCTTCTGCTGTCAACCTTTTTAAAAATTGGGTAACTTTGTACATTTTGGGAGAGGTAGAGTGTGTACATGTAGACAATAATCACAACGCCACAACATGTGTACATGTTATGTTATAATTATTATTATTATTTAACTATTATTATTATATATACTGTTGCTGCCATCATTACTATATACTGCTATTATATTGGTATAATTACTATCATATATAAATATATATTATGTTATATTATATACTATATATACTTTACTATTTTTATATACTATCTAACAATAACATTACCATCATATCATCAGTACTATTACCATCATCTTGCCACTGCACCTTATCTACCTATTTATCTTGTGTTTCTGTTTTTATTCTTTCTACCTCAATATTTTTTATTTTATTCTATTGTATTTTATTGTATTCAAATATACCGGCTGCTATGACGACTTAATTTCCCTTCGGGGATGAATAAAGTTATCTATCTATCTTTCTATCTATCTATCTATCTATCTATCTATCTATCTATCTATCTATCTATCTATCTATCTATCTATCTATCTATCTATCTATCTATCTATCTATCTATCTATCTATCTATCTATCTATCTATCTATCTATCACAGATCAGTAGAGAAAAACAAATATATGAATAAAAACAAGCCCAATAAACAACATGTTAGAGGTGATCTGAGAGAGAATGGGTCAGAGGTCGTGAGGCTGAATCAAGAATAACATTACAGGTTCATTCATTCAATACTTCCACAAAGTCTGGCCTTATGGGTTTTACATATCTCACCCATTTGCTCCATAACTGGATGAACACAGTTTTCCGAAGACGAAGGGAGAAAGTAATCCTTTCCATAACATAAATGTCCTTTATTATATCTATCCACTCCTCCATCGTGGGCTCAGGAAGCAGCCAGCACCTTGTGAGTGCTTTTCTACAGGCGGTTATTAGTATGCCAATCATATATTTATCTGGGCGCCTTGTTTGAAAATCAACATTTGATATTGAGGGTTCTTAAGGAGGTTCATCACGTGTCAGAGATGTTGAGGTGATTCAGGTTGAGAGAAACGTCCGGAGGCTCGATGAAAGTAAATCTCTTTAAACTAGAAGGAGAGGATCCACAGGTCACATGACACATTTTGGGTCATTATCCTTTATTTACATGTATATTTATACTTTTATATTTAGGGAAGTTAATCAGTTGAATACTGTAACTAAGACGTTAGTCATTGACAACCGGGAGATTTATTCATTCCTGCAGCAAACGTTCGGTTCTGTTGTTCATGTGTTGATGTTTCCCGGTGATGAATCTGTGACCTCTGACCTCTGACAGGTCTCCTGTGCTGTTCTTCAAAGTGCAGAAGGTGTGTCCATCTGCAGAGGAGGGAGGAGGAGGAGGAGGGGGAGGAGCTCTCCTGGCCGACAGAATGCACACCTCCCTCTACATGGTGACCTTTGTGACCTTTGTCTTTGAATGTGTCTCCTGGTCTCAGCCGAGGCCGGGATGGTTTGGATGAGTCCTGCAGCCCCGGTGTCGATGGCTCTGACTCTGTGGACGTTTGTTTTGTGCGTCTCCTCAGGGAGCGTCCACTACCAGCCCCGCCCCCTGCAGCCGGGTGGAGCCAGGGTCTCTGTGGAGCAGCGTGTCTCCTCCCGGCCTGGACGGCAGCGTGGAGCTCCTCAGCAGCATCATCCTGCCGCACCTGCAGCTCAGGTAACTCACTCACAGCTCTATTAGAATCTGCTGAGTCATGGCGAGCGGCGTGATGGGACCATGTGTGTGTGTGTGTGTGGTTGCAGCAGCTCTCTGCCCGGTTGCACCGTCCTCCTCCACGGCCCGGCAGGAAGTGGGAAGGTGACGGTGGTCAGCGCGGCGAGTCGCAGGCTGAACCTCCAGCTGCTGAAGGTCAGACGCCATCAACATGGTTCCACCTCTTCCTCTTCCTCTTCCTCGCTCACACCTCACCGCCCCAGAGAGCGTTCCCTCATCACTGGGATGTTCGCCACATATTTAACAGTGTTTAACTTGTTGATGTTTCCGTGTCTCCACTCTCTGGTTGTCATGGTGACCGGTGCAGGTGGACTGTGTGAGCGTGTGCGCCGACACGCCTGCCGCCGCCGAGGTGAAGCTGACCTCGTTGTTCCAGCGAGCCGCCGCCCTGCAGCCCTGCGTCCTGCTGCTCAGGAACCTGCAGCTGCTGCTCCGCCCCCGAGGGGAGGAGGACGCCAGGGTCCAGGCCGCGCTCCGCCAC
>NC_083637.1:857500-910000 GCF_963576545.1 Limanda limanda | reverse complement strand
ATTTGATATTTAGATTTAGATCTAACATTTCACATTTAGATTTAAAATTTACAACAAACAGTGAGTTTTTTTTAAGGATTTTTTAATCTGCAGTTTATTGAGCAAAAACAACATAGTTAGCAACCTTGTTTTTTTAAATGCGGTGTTTGAATCATCACACAGGTTTGTAACGTTCACACGTTTTCTGGTGTTTGTCGTGTGAACGCCACTGAATGTTTGTCTCTGACAGAAGAACGTGACACAGCAGGGGGCGTCCAATCAGGTTCCAGAGTTTAATCAGCTTCATCTTCTGAGACTCAAACACATCAACCTGGAAAACTGAGAACACAGGGACAGCTGAGTTCTACCGACAGTTTGTCGCTGGGTAGAAGTGATGAACAGGCCACAGTCATTACAGTCGAATGAGCCAAAACACATGTGTATTTGAAGAGGGGGGGGGCGGGGGGGGGTGAGAAGGCTGGCGGTCCAGGTCTGGTGTGATCCGGATTAATCTGGAGGTCTGGATCTCTGTGCTTTGTTCTCTGGCTTCGATCTGTTCTGTGGTTCCTGGGTTTGAGTTCGTCGCTGGGGCAAAGGTCGTTCAAGCTCCTCCTCCTCGTCCTCCTCGTCCATGTCTAAGGACACGCCCCTCTCTGGGGAGGAGTCAGGTGAAGTGAGGCATTCGACTGCAGGTTCTGGAGGAAACAACCGAGGTCATCAGAGTTCTTCTGGACAAAGAAAATCCAGACAAACGTGAAGGTAATCAAACAAGTCGAGTAATTACAAAACTGGAAACAAACACAATGTGAACACAACAGCCCTTAACCCCCCCCCCCTCCCCCCCACCAGAATCCCTCCTCAACAACACGGTTGAATGTAGCAGGTTTGTTTTGAAAGGTTCAGTGTGTTTGATTTAGTGACATCTAGTGGAGACTCTGAATAATGCAACCACCTGAAACCCCTCACGGCTCGTGAGAGAACGTTCACTGGGCGACAGGAAACTTTACAAACTTTACAAACTTTACAAACTTTACAAACTGTACAAACTGTACAAACTGTACAAACTACAAACTGTACAAACTGTACAAACTGTACGAACTGTTTCAGTGATACGAATGAAAACGTTAAGATTTGTTTTCACTTCCGACAGAAGCTCCTGAATCCTTCACACTGAACCGATTAAAGAAACAAGGTTAGATTTAACGATCCGGAGAGATTCTGGTTTTAGTTTCACAACCGTCACCGTGTTCAGCGCCATCTTGGTTTGTTGAAACCAGAAATAACCTTATTTGGAGGACCAGGGGGCGGAGCCTGACCGAGAGCTGGCGGACACGCCCACCCACACCGGCCACCTGCATCCATTGGACGACAACAGCTGTCAATCACACTGTGGTACCCCCCCATACATCCAGTGCAGACTCAGTCACTCAGAGTCACTTTCTATAGAAACTAGCAGAGTAGTCGCCCCCTGGTGGTCACCACACAGAAGACAGGTTTCTGGACCCTGAGTCTACGTTTTTACAGTCTGTGATTTTACATTAAAAAAAAAATGTCTCCATTAAATATATATTTTTAAACTTCACCCTCATGTTTCCTGAACCTGAGAAAATAAACTTCAGTTTGTGTAACATTTCAAAAAGACGCTTTGTGAGTTTAGCAACGCTTGGCTCCTCTGACCACTTCCTGTGTCTGTGTCCATGTCGGGGTTAGCATCTCTCCGTGCAACATAAGCTATATTTACCGCTTACGTGGCCTTTGCTACTTTTGTGCGCTTCATCCTTTTCCTCCTCATCAGTGTCACCTGAGGCCTCTTCAACCCGGCGATCAGCAGCAGCAACCGGGGCCGCGACTTGGTGAGCCAGCTTCTCAGTAGCGTCCCCTTGGGAAACCTGCAGGAACCACAGCGGGAGGTTTTAATGTCCCGAGGCACAGAGACCACGTCCGACACACACTTCACCGAACAACTCAAAACGGTTCAACAACGTGAACAACATAAAAACACACAAGCCTTCAGAAACTCTCGTCAGATAAATGTAGGTTTTCATAATTGAGGGTTCTACAGACGCTGATGAACAGAATATGAAGGATAAGCCTTTGTCTTATTTACTTCACTCAAGTTCAAGATTTGACACCGTTGAGTTTTAACCGTTTCTCTAAACATGACGGAGAAAACGCAGGAAATGAGCGGGAAACACAATCAACGTGTTTCTGACCAGAGACGCCACAACAGCGTGAGAGACGCAGGCGGCTGAGGACGAGTTTCCACGTTGTCAATTTAATTTTTAACAACGTTTACAAATGAGTCGTCGTTGTTTTATTGAACCTGAATTAACCTTCGATCGTCTTAAATCCAAAACCGGAATGAAATCATTATTATATTTTATTTTGCAGCTGTTAAACGTTATAAATACATATTAATAATGTTGTAAATTAATCAATTAATTATTTTCTAAATAAACAGATTAATTAGGGAGCTTCACATATCAAAAACCAAAAATATTTAAATAACGATAATAAAAGGACATTATTCATCGTCACATTTTATTCATTTAGTCGCCTTAAATATGAAACTTTAGTAACTAAAGTCACAAACGTTTGTTTTGTTTGAAATCATTTTCCACTTTTTGTAAAGAAAATTAATTAGTTTGAATAAATAACCGATCAGTCAGAAAATCATTAACGTAGATTGACTCTGATTTTCTGTCACCGTCGCTCTTTTCATTTCTCTTTTAATCTTTGAATCCAGAGTTTGACGCCAATAGAACCTCCTGACCAATCACACGTCTGCGTTTCAAACCGCGGCGAGCGCCACGTGGAGCGAAGCCGCGTCTTCTGGCGTCCGCGGCGGGCGACGCCTTCCCCGGGTTCACAGAGCCGGGGTCAGAAGGTCAGAACCTCACCGGTGTGGCTCCTCACCGCAGCACCACAGCAACAGTTTGCTCTCACATTCTTTACGCCTGCGAGCGCTGAAACGCCGCCGCAGCTGCGACCTTTGTGTTTGTATCCGCGCGGCGAGCTGCTGAGCGAGCTGCTGAGAGGCGGGAAACAGAGAAACCGCCAATTGTTCGGACGTTGTGCTGTTCGAGCAAAGTGAAACCAGCCGGAGAGAAATCTAGCAACGTTCAGACGCCATTGTTGTGTCCTGTGGGGGTTCGACGTTCACCGGAGCGGAGCTAACGCTGTTTGTGTAGCCCCCCCCCCCCTACTCTTCATCATCCTCCTTGTGATCTTCTTCATTTCTTCTTTTGCAGGAACAACTCGTTTCCTCTCGTTCAGACTCTTCCTCTCTTCTCCTCTTCTCCTTCAAACCTTCATCTCCTTGTTTTTCTTCTTTTCTACAAAACTTTGTTATTTTTGCAGAATCAGGTTCGATCATAAAATCACAACATCCTGCTCCTCTTCCTCCTCTCTTCCTCCTCCTCTTCCTCCTTCTCCTCCTGCTACTCTACCTCCTACTCCTGCTCCTCTTCCTCCTCTCTTCCTCCTCCTCTTCCTCCTCCTCTTCCTCCTCCTCTTCCTCCTTCTCCTCCTGCTACTCTACCTCCTACTCCTGCTCCTCTTCCTCCTCTCTTCCTCCTCCTCTTCCTCCTCCTCTTCCTCCTCCTCTTCCTCCTTCTCCTCCTGCTACTCTACCTCCTACTCCTGCTCCTCCTCTTCCTCCTTCTCCTTCTCCTCCTCTTCCTCCTCCTCTTCCTCCTTCTCCTCCTCTTCTTCCTCCTTCTCCTCCTGCTACTCTACCTCCTACTCCTCTCTTCCTCCTCCTCTTCCTCCTTCTCCTTCTCCTCCTCTTCCTCCTTCTCCTTCTCTTCCTCCTCCTCTTCCTCCTTCTCCTTCTCCTCCTCTTCCTCCTTCTCCTCCTCTTCCTCCTTCTCCTACTCTTCCTCCTTCTCCTCCTACTACTCTTCCTCCTCCTCTTCCTCCTCCTCTTCCTCTTCCTCCTTCTCCTTCTCCTCTTCCTCCTTCTCCTTCTCCTCTTCCTCCTCTTCCTACTACTCTTCCTCCTCCTCTTCCTCCTCCTCTTCCTCTTCCTCCTTCTCCTCTTCCTCCTTCTCCTCTTACTCCTCTTCCTACTCCTCTTCCTCCTCCTCTTCCTCCTTTTCCTCCTCCTACTCTTCCTCCTCCTCTTCCTCCTTCACCTACCACTACTCTTCCTCCTCCTCTTCTTCCTCTTCCCCCTCTTCCTCCTCTTCCTCCTCCTCTCTGTTACTGACCGCTGGTGGACGTCCTTCGTCTCTGATGACCCAGGTAACTTGGACATTGTCCTTGTGCGTCCTGCCACTCACTCTTAGTATCTGAGTCACAAACGAGCAGCAGCTCATCATCATCATCATCATCATCATCATCATCATCATCATCATCATCATCATCATCATCATCATCATCATCATCATCATCATCATCATCATCATCATCATCATCATCATCATCATCATCATCATCATCATCATCATCATCATCCTGTCACAGCGTCTCTCTCCAGAACCAGAGAACCACTCATCCCAGTCCCTGCCCTCCAGGCTGCCCTGGGCTGTGGGAGAATAGAGGTACCACTAAGTTGTTTACCACTAAGTTGTTTACCACTAAGTTGTTTACCACTAAGTTGTTTACCACTAAGTTGTTTACCACTAAGTTGTTTACCACTCAGTTGTTTACCACTCAGTTGTTTACCACTAAGTTGTTGAAGAACACACTTGCCTTAAATTCATCAGGAGTCCGAGTTCTGGCCTCGAGGCAGCGAAACGTGTGGAGGGCAACAGATCTAACAGTGGTGCTGATGTCCACCTCCTCCATCACAACTTAGCAGTACTCTACCTCGGCTCCCAGCTCTGCACACGCAACACAACACACTTACCAGTTGACCCCACACATTTGTTAGGTTATGCCCCCGGCGTCCCTGCAGAGGCACATATATGATCCCGCTGCAGTTTTGCTCTCGCACTCGAAGCTTCAGTTCGGACACAACAACACCAAGCAGGGATAATAGGAGGCCGTGTGGGGGGTGCTGCTGAGGGGGGGTGCTTTAAAAAGGAGGGTCCACTCAGCAGTTCTGACTGGGGACGCCACATCCCAGCACACACAGCCAATCAGGGGGCTGGGCTCACCTGTTGCCATGACGCCCAGGAGTGTCCGGTGTAAGAAGGGTCCAGGAGGGTGGGGTGGGGGGGGGTGGAGGACAGTGAAGGAAGCTGTGAGTCGACCTGACGCTGCTGAACACACACACACACACACACACACACACACACACACACACAAAATACAAAATATAGAAAAGTAAAAAGAGTCAATAAAAGTTGAGGCCACGAGATGCAGAGAACAAACTGGGACTTTTGAAAATGATGTTTCTCCAGAAGGTTAAATTAATAAATCTTTGTTTTGATTCTGGATTTCATTCCACTGTGTTTCTTATATTTCTCACGTGTCGGTTATTTGTTTTTAATGTTGTTTTTAACGAAGGTTTCTGTTGGAAATGAATTTGTCTTGATTCTGTTTCGTGGCTCAGATGAAATTTCATCTCAACTTTTCACCGAGGGAATAAAGGAGGAGCCGTGGAAAATGTTTTAAATCATCGACAAATTGATTTCTACTTGTTATTATTCTTTTATCTTTATTCTTCTGTCCGGTTTATTGTGTGTGTCTGTGTGGGGGGGGGGGGTATCTTTTTTTTGCCATCACTTTTAAATTACGTTTTAATATTTTATCTGTTGTCTTTGGTTTTTATTGAGTTTGGTTTTCTTCATTAATAAAACGATTATTACAGTTGATTCAAAGGATGAAACTGTGTAGTCTGTCTGTAGGGGGCGCTGTGGCACCAGGATGAGACAGAGAGAGGCCTTGGAGGGGGGGTGGAGGGGGGGGGACTGGCACTGCAATGCAGATCAAGTGGGGAGGGGGGAGGAGGAGAGGTGTGGGAGGGGGGGCGGCTCTGCAGAGGGGGGAGGGGGGATTCCCTGATGTTTGACGTCACCTGATCAAATTGTCACATTAGAAACTACGTAGGATTGTTACTCACACGCTGCTTCCTGATTGGCCGGCAGGTGGACGGATGGTTTGGTTTCCTTGAATCAGAGCTCGTGATACGTTTAAACTGAAGGTAACCATAGCAACACAACAGTCAAACTGAAACTGGACAAACACAATGAAAAAAGATTTGATTTGTAAGAAATCCAGTAATTATTATTTAGTCTTTTTTACAAACACACAACACGACCGTATGTTTTTTTGGACCATGTGACAAATATGGAAAAAATTAAAGAGAAGTAAAAAGACGTCGAACTCCAAATTTAAAACAGGAATTCAAGAAATGTCTTGATTCTGAGTTTAAAGTCTGAATTATGAGAACAAACGATTCCTGTGAAACAGAAACATGATCAACTAATTAACGGATTGACTTCAACTCCATAATTCATGTAAACAAACAGCATCATCATGGTCGGCATGGTAACCCATCGTTTGAAAATGTTAAAAGGGAATGACATTAAAATCCGTTCCTCAAAGAAGTTTAATAAAAACCAGACGAGTCAAAGTATAAAATAATTTATTGTCATTTGATGTGATTTTTTTTATAAATACTTTGTGCTGATACAGTTTTCGTTGGTGATGATACGTGAGGAACGAGTGGCGGTTTCCCTCCGGCTGACGGTGAACACGGCCACGCCCCCTTCATGCTCAGGAGCTCGTTACGCACCTGGGACCGATGGAAGGAGAAGGTCGTCACGTCCAGAGAGAACAAACCTCACGCAGCTCCAGAACCAACTGAGAACTGTCAGACACCAGCGTCATGCAGGTCAAAGTGCATCAGTGTCCTCATGAAATAAATTGCAATTGCATATTAGGATCATATATCATATATCGCAGCGTCACAGGATACAGACAAACTCTCAGATTATGATTTCAGGACATTTCAAACGTCGTGTTTCCTCCGATCAGACGGAACAAAGCTTCAGATTCACGTCGGACCTTTAACTCAAGTTCAAGGAGCAGAAAGTAAAAAAACACAATTTATTCTACAGTATTAATCTGGTTAGAATAAAATCTGCAGTTAAATGTTGGGATCAGGAAATAAATCATGTTCTGTCAGTGGATTTGGTTCAGTTCAGTGTCGGAGTCGGAGGCTGAAGTGACGATCGAACGATTCTAAAGTCTGTTTTTAAATCATCTCTCAAAACGTGATTTAATATCATCGGGTCAAAGTTCAGTTAAACACCACGTGAAGCATCTGCCGCAGGAAGCTGGAGGGTCGCCGGCCTCCTCGCTAACACACACAATATCAATGTGTCGGAATATTAGGACAGAACATTGATCGGAATCCACGTTCACTCAAAGTTCTTCCACTCAGTCTGATTAGTTCAGATCAGGTGATTGCGATTTCTGTGGGTATTGCGATTCTGTAAGTATTGCAATTCGATATTACGATTTCCTGGGTTTTCTTTTGGTTATTTTTGTTTTTTAAATACTGCACCATGGAAAAATGTTGAATCATTCCTTCAAATACAACACAGTCAAATTCACTTAGAGCTTTACAAGTTATATCTCAAATATTAACATTAACTTAATAACTGCCGGGCAGCCAATAGAGAAAAGAAATAAAAATTATTGTATAGCCCCTGTCAACTGCACACAAACTGACAGATTAAGAAATGTAAGCCACTTAGGCTACTTTTAAACAATAAATAAAAGGTAAATTAAATAGAATGAATAAAAGTTTACTCAAAATATAAACTTTGAAATAAACAAAAAGTAGGCTATTGTTGTTTGCATGTAGGCGATGCAAAGCTAGTGCTTGGGTGTGTTTAGATTCTTGTCCAAAAACAAGAGCTGGTCAACATGCTCTGGGGTGATGTTGCTCCCCCCATATAACCCCCGGTATAAACCAAGAAATATGTTTTGTGTTTTTTTAAATCGATTTGGGAGGCAGCATATCGATTTAAAATCCTCATTCACAAGAATTGCGATTTGTAACTGAATCGATTTTTCCCCCCTTCCCTAATCCTCACAGCGTTTAGTTCTTCCAATCGTTCACATTGATTCAGGATTTAGAATCTCACTGAGGTTTGGACACAGTGCTTCAGTCCGATGAAGGTCGAGGGAGATGTTCTGATGTGTTTGGACGTTTGTTCTTCAGCCACTTCAACAGCCTCCTGCTTTTACTTCCATCTCACGCAGCAGTCGATTAGCGCTACTTGGAAAATGAGCCTCTTACACATGGAAGTAGAGAAATCATGGTCACCGTGAGATTCACAGGTTTAGAAATTTGCAAGAAGTAGAAAGCTCGTCTGATTGGCCTGTTACAGTTTGTCGTTAACGTTGTTTTCCTCCTGGACTCAAGTTCATCGGGTCTTTCATCCCTGCGTAGAAAAGGTTTCCATCTGATTCTGAATCAGCCGACACGTCTCTTCTTGATTCCAACACTTTGAACAGTCTCGGTAACAAACCTTCTTTTGATTGACAGAGCTGACAGCCAATGAAAAGTGAGCCTTCAGGATCTGGAGTCTCTGGGAAGCGAAACAGACTTTGATCAAAGTCACTAAATCACAGTGCAGACGTTTAGAGCAACAACATCAAAGCCAACTGTTATTATTCCCGATAACAAGTGAAGGTCTGAAGGCTACGAACCCTCCTGACGACCAAAGGTGCCGTTGTGAATATCGAGTCTCTCTGATTAAAGATCGAACCGCTCCTCCTTCCAGTTTGACGTCATTTCAAACGCACAGCGATGCTACTGACGTTACTTTGTGCGTCTGTCACTGGAGCGTTACCGTCGTTGAGCCTCAGATTCCACGTCCGGTTTAAGAGAAACTGTCCTTATACGAGTCGGGGGAGGGCGGCCGCGAGATCTCGAAGAAAGAGCCCGACGACTTCCTGGATTTGAGGAGACGAAGCATCTCAGCTAACTGAGCCTCCAGCGCCGCCATGCGACTGTTCAGAGATCTCATGTCTCCTCTTAGTTCCTGTTTCAGCTCCAGGAAGGAGGCTTGCACGCTCTGCTCTGGGATCGCACAGAAAACGTTCTTCTCCTCAGACTGGACCGGACTCCGATCCTGTGGCGTTCTGGCGTCTCCGACATTGTCCAAACGGAGGTCGCTCTTTGTGATGCCGCTGTCACAAGAGTCCGTTTTCTTGAGGGACCCTTCGTCGTGAGACTTAGTTCTATCGGGCAGAGTCTCCAGGGACTCGGCCTTGGCGACGCTGCTCCACGACTCCGCCTTCACGACTGACTCCTTGAATCGTCCCCAACCTTTAGCTTTGGGCGGCTCGCTCAGGTTTCCACTTTGCGTGGCAGGAGAATGGAGCATGACCCGGCTGGAGGTCCTGGAGGAGGCGGGTGTGGTGGATGTGGAGGAGGAGGTGGGCGTGGCAGGGCTCTCTGTCACCATGACAATGCTGGTGGAGGCCAAGACCTCCGGACCTCTGGGCTGATCGAGCTGATTGACACCTTTCTCCACATCGCTGGCCGCCTGGCTGCCTCGCTCGACTGCAAGCCGCGCCTCCCTCTGCTGCCGGAAACGCTGGAAGAGCCGGCGGACAGGATGGTCCGCAGGGAGGTTCAGAGGAGCCTCGTTCTTCCTCCTCAGCATCTCCTCCTCTTCACGTTTCACATCACTTATCTTGCGGAAGACAATCTGTTAACAGACAGAAACATTTTACCTCTCAAAATGTATCATCTCTTTTTTAACCTTAGAAACATGTAAATCTAAATGTAAAGGAGACCTCCTCTGTCGGTGAGTTGGTCTGGACCGAGGTCCGAGGAACCTTTCACACGTGTTGGGTCCAAATGTCTGAACCAAACAAGGTGTGAAAGAGTCCTTAACGTCCAATCAGCGTTCAGGCTAGTGTTAGCTTGTTTTCAAACTGAAGCTACATCCATACACTTCTTCTCCAGGCTCCACACGAAAACTAAACTCTGTCCACAGAAGCTTTTTGGCTCCTGATCAGTTCTAATCCTCGTCCACTCTAACACATGGAAACATGTGT
Source organism: Limanda limanda (assembly GCF_963576545.1). Taxonomy (NCBI): domain Eukaryota; kingdom Metazoa; phylum Chordata; class Actinopteri; order Pleuronectiformes; family Pleuronectidae; genus Limanda; species Limanda limanda. Next base: position 900,049 of record NC_083637.1, on the reverse strand, counting down.
CATGTGACCTCTCTTGCACCGTGGACATGCGTGTGCTGGTGTTGTGAGCTGAACTTTTCAAACTGAAATAAGAGAGCAGCGTTTCAATCAATCAAATTTTATTTGTGTAGCCCATATTCACAAATCCCAGTTTGTCTCATAGATATTTAACAAGGTGAGACATCTTCTGTTCTTCACCCTCAACCAGAGTCAAACTACTAAAACCTTTTAACAGGTGAAGAAGGTAGAAACCTCAGAGACACATGTGAGGACCCGTCTCTCAGGACGGACACAAGTACAATAGATACCACGTGTAATTTTAGTGTCTCTAAAACTATTCAAACTAAATGGCAATAATGTGGATTAACAAGTCAGCTCGTGTGGAGAGATAATCACAAGCATGTTTAACAAGCAATAATTCTTCCAGAGTCCCACACAGAGCTTCAGGTTCCTGGAGCACTCACATGTGAACGTGTGTAGAATGAACATCCAACGCTTCTGCTGGTCAAACTGGTTTGATCATTAATAAACAACATCTGTCACAAGTGAAAAATCCTTTAAATGTCACTGTAGAAAATATGAGTTCAGGATCAACAGCCCATCGAGTGGAAGTTACACTTCTGTACAACTACAACAACAAATGTGTTTGGACGTGAACTTCATCTCCAGCTCGAGTTCAGAAGTAAAGTGTGTTTGAATGAATGAAGCTGGAGGCGGAGGAGGAGGAGGAGGAGTTTATTGATCAGTGATTTCATGGACACACAATCAGTTTGTTTCACCTCCATCTCACATGTGGAAAAGAAAAGAACAAAGAATCAGCTCATTGATGAGGATCAGGATCAACACAGGTTCTAAAACATCACACAACCTGATTTCTACATTGATTTAGAAAACAACAGCAACATTAGTTCTTTCAAACACATTCATGTCAGTGTAATTATAGATTTCTGTCTTTACAAAGTGAGAAGTAAATATGTGTGATAAAGGAAGGTCAGTGTTTGATTGACAGCTGATCTCTGTGCGGAGCAGAAACGTCACCACGACGAACTTTGATCAACAAACATGGAAACAAAAGAAGTTAAAAATTTACACACAGAATCTAAATCACTGCTTTTAATGACTCGAGTCTATTTGAGTTTACAGAACTCAGCTGTGTCTCCAGAACAATTAACCCAAACTCCAGCATAGAGCGGCTGAGTGAATGTGGTCTGGACTCTGTGGAGGAGAGTCATGCTGTCAGAGACGCTGTAGAAGGACAGAACACCTGCACTGTGATCCAGGTACACTCCTACTCTGGAGGACGGACCTGACACTCGAGTCTCGATGCTGTTGTAATAAAAGTCATAAATGTTTACATCACAATCTAATGACCAAGATTCATAATTGTTTCCAAATCTACATTCATCTGATCGTCCTGCTCTCCTGATATTCTTGTTTGTGACTGCTACACCAAGTTTTCCTCCACTCAGCTCCATCTCCACCTCCCAGTAACAACGTCCAGTCAGACTCTCTCTACTCAGGACCTGATAATGATAGGTGAATCTTTCTGGGTGATTAAAATAAAACTGCTTTTTACTCATATGTGTTACTTTTCTGTTTCCCTCAGATAATAACAGATATCTGTGTGCTGTGTTTGGATCCAGTGTGATTTCCTGTGAATATTTTAAGAAGTCAGCTCTGGTCTCTGGCTCTGGTTCTCGCAGTAAAACATCCACTTGAGACACAATCTGTAAAATCTCTGTCTCTGTGTCACTCAGAATGTCCTGTAGTCGACCTCTGACCTGTGACACAGCTGCTGTCACATCCTCAAAGTACCTCAGAGGACGGATCCTGGTGCTGGATGAGTGTGTAGATCCACTGAGTGGTGACAGTGAGGGGTAGTTGTGTAGAAGCTGGTTGTGATCCTCTGTGTCTGAGAGCTGCTTCAGTTCATGGTCTTTCCTCTTCAGCTCAGTGATCTCCTGCTCCAGTCTCTCCTGAAGCTCTCTGACTCGACTCACTTCAGTTTCCTGCTGGGATCTGATCTTCTGCTCCACATCAGAGCTTCTTTTCTCCAGCAGACGGATCATCTCAGTGAAGATCTCCTCACTGTCCTCCACTGCTTTATCAGCAGAGCCATTGACGGCCTCCTCCTCCTGTTGAAGCAGCTTCACGTCTTTCTCTGTGTCCTGGACTCTCTGCTGGATTGTTTGTCTCCTCAGCCCGAGCTCTCTCTGCCTCTCAGTCCTTTCTGCTGCAGCTGACACTGTGTCGTGGTCTTTATGTTCCTCCACAGAGCAGAGATAACAGATACACTGCTGATCAGTGCGGCAGAACATCTTCATCACCTCGTCGTGACGAGAGCAGATGTTCTCCTGGAGCTTCTCCGAGGGCTCCACCAGCTTGTGCTTCTTAAATGCAGCTGACTAAAGATGAGGCTGGAGGTGTTTTTCACAATAAGAGGCCAAACAAACCAAACAGGACTTGAGAGCTTTCAGTTTTCTCCCAGTGCAGACATCACAGGCCACATCTTCAGGTCCAGCATAGCAGTGATGAGCAGGAGCAGCTTGGAGTCCAGTCTTCTTCAGCTCCTCCACTAAATCAGCTAACATGGTGTTTTTCCCCAGGACAGGCCTCGGTGTGAAGGTCTGTCTACACTGAGGACAGCTGTAGCTTCCTCTCTCCTCCTCTTTGTCCCAGTGGGTGTTAATACAGCTCTTACAGTAGCTGTGTCCACAGACAGTAGTCACCGGATCCTTCAGTAGATCCAGACAGATCGAACAGGAGAGTATTTCTCTGTCCAGGTGATTTTCTTGCTGCGCCATTTCAGCTGCTGTCAGAGACTTTAGAACAGTTTCACTTCCTCTGAACAGAAACAGATCTCTGCTCCTCCCTCTCTCCTTCACTTCCTGCAGTGACTCATCTCCCACAGTTCACAGCTTGTTGTTCACTGGTTCTTACACTGACACGCCTGTGAAGGGAGGAGACACAGACATGTCCTGACTGGGAGGAGCTGCTGGTGTCTGAGGAAGAAGTTGTTGGTGTTTCAGGTTTTACGGCATTTCCCAGCAGCCTGTTGTCACCTGGTGTTAAGAGCAGATTCAGTGAGAGGCCGAGTGTGTTCTCCTTCATTCACAACACACAGGAACAATTACTGTCAAATCAAATAGATGCATTTAATAATCATAAATCACATCTTTATTTATAACTTATTTCTCAAACTCTGTCTAAGTGTTGAGCTCAGAATCTGGATCAGGTAAAAGTCTCCTTCCATAGGGTTAGGACGGAGCATTGAGACTTTTACAAGTCTTTAAAAGAAGCTTCAGTTAGAAACTGAGAGTCAGTGTAAAGAGGCTCAACCAGGCTGATGTGTTCCAACCTGTTGACTCGGGTTAGAATTGTTGGGGGGTGAAGTCCTGAGATCTAACCTCCAAACAATGGGTTGTAAATACTTGAGGCTTGTAGGCCCAGCTGAAACCCGTTCAACCAGTTTTCACTCTTAATTCACACCATCCTCAGACAACGTGGAGCCTCGCCCAGCTGGGGGAGCATCTCGGGTGTCCTTCAAGAGAACCCAAACTGTGACCCTGAAACGCCCACTGAGGTCGAATCCCCGCCCACTAAGGGCATAACCCTGGCATCTCATTGGCTGAGAGCCAACTGGAGCCCATGACCACTTCCTGAGGAGGCAGGAACTCCTCAGGTAGAACAAAACCGCTGTGCTCACAGAGTTTCTGCCATTTTTCCCTGTACTGAAGTTGTAACCAGACCTTCCGAGGCCAAATGACTCAGTAACTAATGGGGGCAATAACTACTTTGTTTCGGCCATTCCCTGCTTAAAGACTTTTGAACCAGACCCCCGGGTCTTGCCAGATGTTCCAGCTGCTTTTGGCGGCGATTAGACGTTTGTTTAATTCATTTTATTTTAATTTATTTCATTTCTTCTTTTATCTCAGTCGAAGTTTTATTTTGACAGGACCTTTTGCTGTTTTAACTTGAAAGACCGAAACAGGAAATTGCTCACGGGACGAGCTCAGACATTTCCCACACGGACTATTCTTTTCACACGATCTACAAACTGCTTCAAACCAGCCGTTCCTGTAAAGCAGCACGATCTCCGCTGCTACAGAAGAAGACGAAGCTTCATCCCGCCACGGAGCACGAGGAATCCGCTCCTGTTCGGCCCAGCTGCGGAGCTCACCGGAGCCCGCCTGAGAGACTACGAGTTATTCACTGAACTTCCGGGATATTCGCGCCAACACGCATGCAACCCCACAATACTACGGTTACAGTAAGAGGCTTATATTGTCTGGGCAGATACTAGTTTTAATATGTATTATATTGTTTAATACTTGAGTGTATTTGTTTGTGGGACCTCCGTGTCTCTTATTGTTTAGCTGCGACGAGTCGCCACTTCCGGTTTCCGGTTTGACGGGCGCGTTTGTGTTACAGTGAATAGGGCCGCTAGAAAAGCCTCCGGCCGCGCAGTTTACGTCAGTGTAAGTCTGCAGTGATTTTACCGATCAGAACATCAGCCCACAACGTCCGCTTGGGGGCTGAGTGGTTAAGTCACTGTAAACTTGTCTCTGACGGTGTTTTAAGAGCTTCTCTGTTCTCTCCTTGCATGTTCTCTCTCTCTCTCTCCCTCTTCTCCTAAACCTACCTATACACACGTCCGATCTGTATTTATACAGTTCATGTCACATAGTTAAATATATATTTAGAGGGCCTGAACGCATCTTGCCGCCATTTTGACGCCAAAGCTAAGCTAGGACAAAGAATCCTTTGTTCTGCCTCCTCCTTTGTGTCTCACACGTGGTCCAGCAGCCATAGGAGATTATTCATCTCTAGACCCGCCCTCCATTCTGGCTCTAAAATCCAAAGCGGCTCCACCATTTTGTTTTGTAGTCACCACCATTTTGAGAGTTTTTAGACCTAATAATTCCTTGAATCATTATCAGCCGCCATCTTGGATGTGACCAGACCACGTCACCACGTGACTGCGTCATCGCCGCTCCCCCTTTCTCTCTCTCTCTCTCTCACACACACACACACACACACACACACACACACACACCCACATACACACACACACAGAGAGACACTTTGACACAGACACACACACAGACAGACGTACATAGACCACAGGTATTACATGTATGGTCTGAGTTGTGATAAGTGCTGCTGCTATTGTTATCTTTGAAATATTGGAGTTTGTTAAAATGATGAATCATTAAATAACATTAACTTTATTTCACACACACACACACACACACACACACACACACACACAGAGAGACACTTTGACACAGACACACACACACACAGACAGACATACACAAACCACAGGTATTACATGTATGGTCTGAGTTGTGATAAGTGCTGCTGCTGTTGTTATCTTTGAAATATTGGAGTTTGTTAAGATGATGAATCATTAAATAACATTAACTTTATTTCCCCTTTTTAATAAATGCTTTTGTAATTAAAGTATCTGTAGTCTGTGATTATTTGTGCATATGTGTGTGAATACAGCTGGATTCTAAATTCTTAATGGATAAACTTATCATTTCTAATTAATTATTTTACTATTCTTAAGTGATAGCCTTATCATTTTTAATTATTTTTAATACATCATTTTTATTATTGTAATAATCATATTTCATGATTATTAATAATTAGCCAACGTCAAGTCTACTACTATTGCACAACAGAATCCTGGCAGCAGAGTTCTGTTCTGTATGAGGAAGCAGGAAGTGAAGGTCACATGACACACAAGGAAGCGTTTGAACTCCGCTGACGGCGGCTGAGCGACTCGTTATTCTGCAGCGACAGCGCACAGAGGCTCCCCCCCCCCGGCCATGTCATCAGTATGTGGAACCCTCAGCCAATCAGGGGTGTCGTCTGAGGGTTTGGAGGTGAGAGCTGCTGCTGCTGATCGCCCCTTAATAACGTCTTTAGTGCACAACCAAGCAGAACAAGACCCGATGGTTTCACATCGATTTACAGCAGAGAGGGAGAGAGAGAGAGAGGGAGGGAGGGGAGGGAGGGAGAGGGATGGAGAGAGGGAGAAAGAGAGGGAGAGAGGGAGAGAGAGGGAGAGAGAGAGAGAGAGAGAGAGAGAGAGAGAGAGAGAGGGAGGGAGAGAGAGAGAGGGAGGGAGAGGGGGAGAGAGAGGGAGGGAGAGGGAGAGAGAGAGAGAGAGAGAGAGAGAGAGAGAGGGAGGGAGAGAGAGAGAGAGAGAGAGAGAGAGAGAGAGGGAGGGTGTGTGTGTCTGTGTGTGTGTGTAAGAGAGAGAGAGAGAGTTACTTCTCCTCTGTTTCCCATCTGCTAACATGGAGGAGGAGGGGTTTAAGACCTATACTGCAGCCAGACACCAGGGGGCGATCAAGTCGTCCATCTTTATTTACATTGTGTGTTTTGTGATTTCTTGATTTCTGGTTGATGTGTGGTTACCTGAGTAACTCTAGTTCTCTGACTCAGTAAGATTCACGTGTCAGGATCAGATTTAAAGGATCTGATGAAATCTGAAAATCACTTCATCGATTCTCTGGATCAATACATTTTATTAAATTAAATAGTTTTTATGAATCTAGGTTTAGATAAATGTAACGGCACTAACTTATCTTCCATGAGTTTAAATCAGAAATATAATAAATAGAGAATAAACAATTTACTTATTTACTATTTTCTTCAGGGATCAGACGATTTTAAACCTGCTGATCCATGAAGTGATTTTTAGTGTCTCGACATAAAACCCTAAATACATACTTAAGTCTTTTTTAATTTGTTTTAATAATCTTCACCTTTTTCAGTTTTTAGAAAATCTTTCTGGGTTGAAATATTTATAGATTTCATTTGTTCCTGTTTGAACGTTTCTGTTGTCGAGGTCGACGCTGATGTTTGTTCTCCAGCAGGTGTGGTGTCGCTACACAAACAGTGCGGAGGTGGACGATGACAGACACACACACACAAACACACACACAGACACACACACACACAGACACACACACAGAGAGATAGACACACACACACACACACAGTTGTGTCCATGTTGTTTTGTTCCTTCGCTCTCATTTCACTTCTGGGGATTTTTCACACTTGATTTTAAAAGTATTTCTCATTTATCAGTTTTTTCTCACTTATCATTTATATTTATTCAACAGTTATTGTTCTTCTGAATCTGATTGAGGGAACTTGATCCCACTGAGTCAGAACGATGACTCACCCTCTTCCTCAGGTTGTACGTGAGAACCAGGTTCCGGGCGAAGTGGTTTGCGAAGTTAGCGTAAAACTCCAGGACTTTCTGCAGCGCGTCTCGTTTGATGATGTGAAGGTCGCAGTAGGTCAACGCCCGCACGTTGGCACAGGACTGAGCCAACGTCATCTCCTTCCAGAAGACGTCCCCGAACACGTCCCCTTTACCTGCAGAGGGACAGACAGGTCCAAGTCACGTCTTTAGTTCATTACTGATGAACTTGTCGGGCCTGACTCTGGACAACGTGTCTTCTCAGATACGAACGCCACCATTTTTTCATGACTGTGGACTATAGTGGATCTGGTCTTGATGCTGGATCCTGATCCTGCTGCTGACCAGAGACTATGATGCAGCAGGACTACTTGATATATAGTATTGAAGTTATACTTCAAAATGTTTCCCCTCATCGATGCTGCTAAAACCTTTCTCCTGATGATGTTCTCCTCTACACATCTGTGTCACTTGTGTCCGTCCTGGGAGACGGATCCTCACATGTGTCTCTCTGAGGTTTCTACGTGTCTTCACCTGTTAAAAGGGTTTTTAGTAGTTTGTCCTGACTCTTGTTGAGGGTTAAGGACAGAGGATGTCTCACCATGTTAAAGCCCTGTGAGACAAACTGTGATTTGTGAATATGGGCTATACAAATAAAATTTGATTGATTGATTGATTGGTTTTCATCAGTGAACACATCTTATGACTGTTCAGATACAAAGATCATTTTAAAGTGGAGCGTGTGAACAGTTTCTGTTTCTGCGATGAAGGAGACGAACGCAGCTGATGTCGTCTCCGCTTCTCCCGTTAAATAAACGCTGTCTCCTCCGGGGAAGGAAGATGAACGACACGACAGGAAGAAGATGATGAACGCTGTCGTTAGTGAAGGAGAAAAGTGCTGCAGTGAAAACAGACATTTATCAGAGTGCAGACGCAGCATCTGTCTTATTGTGAAAAGAGGAAGTGACTTTAAATAGTCTCCAGGGTGAAAGCTCGGGGGTGAAGTGAAAATCTAAATATTTATCCAGAAAGGAACTGAAGCAGAAACGTGGAAGTGGAAAGCAGGAAAGGACAGAACCCGTTTGACTCGGAGCGTCTCGGAGACGAAGATGAAGAAGAAGAGTGACAGTTCCTCCGTTATCTCCAGGAGGCGCTGGACTCAATCCCAGCAGGCACTGGGGCGAGAGGCTTAACTCTGGACAGGTCGTATATTTATCTTCGGACCGAAGCTCAAACAAACCTAAAGGAAACTTACTGTCTGCATTTAAATGAACGGGCAGATCTAACAGCTCACTGCAGCGCCGCCCTGTCTGCCAGGAGTCGTACTGCACAGTGACAGCAGCGTCACCAAACTGAATTGTGACGCTTAATGTTCTGACTGACTGCATTTTTTATTTGAGTTTGATATGTGTTTAAAATACATAAAAAGATTAAATATATTATATATACACATGTAATACGTCACCTGTAAAGTTACTGCAGATAATTACTTTTTAGTGTCAAAATAAAATTGAATGCAATGATAAACTGTAAATCAAAATGGACGACGAAGCCAAAATATCTTGATCCCCTCCAGTTGCCGGCTGGAGTAGAAATCATAAGCCCCGCCTCCTCCATGTTAGCATATGGGACATGGACATCACTTTTTATAGTAATTTTACTTTATTAATAATTACTTTATTACCAACTTATAACGTATGTATTATTTATCCGTGTGTAGCAGTTTAATCTCTTTTACTAGACAAATAAAATCCTCTCTACATTGGCTAAAACACTTTATTTATTTTCGGAGTTTCCGCTTGAAAATATTATTTTATTTTGTTCCTTTTTTGGATATTTGTGTGGCCTGTGGACTGAACATCAGGAGGCTGTTATAGAGCCGTGAGCGACTGTGAACACCTCCATCGTCTCTCCCTCCATCTCTCACGCTCGCTCTCCTCCATCAGAACAGAAACCAGGCGCCGTGTTTCCCTCCACGCACAAACATTGTGTTGAGCTGATGAGAAACCTGCAGCGTGACTCCTACGCTCACAGATGGAAATAGCAAACACGTTGTTGAGGTTCTGGATGGACGTGTGTGTTTTCGTGTTTCCTGTTTGTTTGAGCGTCAGGTGACTGAGTGTTGATGGATCTGCAGAACTGAGCTGGACTTTCTCCCAGGAAATCTCCTTCAACTCGTCAACACCGAAGTTAAATCTTCTTTTGAATCTATTTATATCTGTTTCGCTAACCAGAAAGCTAACTCCATACTGCCTGAATACCTATTATGAACTCATAAAACAATGTATTTAGATTATTGTTAAATTGACAAAGATTCTATAATTAAATTTGTATTAGGTCTTTAAAATATTAAAAGATTGAAACAGCTGGAACGTCCACTTACTGCAGCCGGCCACCAGGGGTGAGCCAGATGTTTTGGCTTTACTTTTATGAGGTGACATGTCGGCCATCTTGATTTTCTGTCCTAAGGTCTCACTCAAACTGCTACTCACCCAAAATGGCCACCACCTCGTCGTCCTGGATGACCTCCAGTGACCCCGACACCACGAAACAGAGGCTGTCCACGCTCTCTCCGGCGTGGAAGATGAGGTCGCCAGGCGCGCTGTGGACGGTCTGGAACTCCATGGCGAGGGCTCGCAGGCAGCCGTCGCTCGCCAGCCGGAACCCCGGGTGTTCCTTGAACACCTTCCTGTTGAGGTGGACGCAGATGTCCGCTCGCATGTCCTTGGGACAGATCTGCAGGACCTGTGGACACAGGCGAGTCAAACTGGAGTCAGACAGAATCAGACCAGGAGCCAATGAGAACGCAGGGAATGAATGTAGAGCGGCGCTGGTCTGAATCCTCTGTGCCGCTCTCAGGAGGCGTTACCTTATCGGTGTCGATGCCTCGGGACATGGACCAGGTGGACACGATGTAGTCCATCACCCGCTCGCTCAGACCCGTGGGGACTTGGTAGAGTTTGAGGAAGTCTCTCACGCTGTTGAGCATCTCGTGGTAGCGGTTTGTGTTGGCGTACATCTGCTGGAAGATGGTGGTGACGTTACCGAAGATGGTGGCGTAGAGCAGCGCTGCAGAGAGGAAGGAAACGTTTAGACACGATCAAAACATCCACACGTACGAGATCCGGTTTCACATGAACGCAGCACCAGAGGACTGATTTTAAAACGTATGAGTCAGAGAAAAAAGATTTTTTTATCTTTTAATCGTGTGAGTCACACATCAGATGTGACTTCAGAATAAAAACAAACATGGAGGTGAAGCCGCCGTCGTCCGATGGTTGGATTGTTTGTGAAGTTCTTTTATCTCTCACTCAGCAAAACCTCTCGCCTGTGATCGTGGGCAGATGGACAGCTGGGCTCGGACTCAGCCCCCCCCCCCGGACCAGGGGGAGGACCCGTGGCTCTGACAGAACTCTGGTGACCTTCAGAAAGGTCAAAGTCCAGTGTCAGTGCAGCGGTGAAGCCGAGACAACACGACGGGTCCAGAACCAGAACCAGAGCTTCACCGCTGAGAAGGAGGAGTCAACACTGTTATTTTTATTTTATTGGACTAATTACTTCTATTTTATTTTCCATTTTCAATCTGAAACGTTTGTATAGATTATTAGTTCATATAAACGGTTAAATAAATTCTCTCATATTATTTTCATGAAAAGATTATTATAAAAAAAATTGCCGACGTATTCTCTTTTGAAATAGATCCTGGTTTCATTCCAACCCAGTTACAGTTTGTCCCTCCAAGGCTCCTGTACAAGAGGACTTTATTCCACATGATGGATATTTCATTTTAAATCATGTCTACATGTCATATTTATGAATATTAGACTTCTGATGATGCAGGGAGAGACATTTTAAGGACGCTGCACTCAACATGCCAGCGAACGAAAATCCTATTTTTAAACATGGGACGATGGCAGCAGAGGACACGTCAGGTGGAACAGGTCGAGTTCATAAAGCTGCTGATCCGAGTGGACAGAAGCACTGAGGCCACTTCAGCCATTAAAGTGTCTCTGTCACTTCAGCTGCTTGAATTTCAGAGAGTCAGGAGCTGATCAGGGGATTGATCCGGTATCAGGTGGAACCGGAGGATCCATGGAGATCATTTATTATTTATGTTGTGTAAGCTTGATGCTGAATGCTGTGATCTTTGCTCTGGAGTATCTTTACAAAACATTTATTTAACATCTACTTTGGTTGTGATGACACTTTGCTGGGCTCGTGTCGTCCATCTTTACTTTTCAGTTCATGGTGATAAACCAGATGAGAAGCAGGAAGCTGAAGATCAACAGTGTTGGTGATAAATCCAGTCAGAACACGAGCAGAAGATCAGAAGGTGTCTGTAATGTGGTGGAGTCGGGGGTGCAGTCTGAGAGGGAGACGGTGATGCAGGCGAGCGGGTCGTAGAACCTGGAGTGACATCACAGTGACATCACAGTGACACCGGACGACGGCAGCTTCCGATGAAGGAGACAGATCGTCAACACTAAAGCTCTTTGTCCCTCGGCTCAGTGAAGAAAAGCTTTTAGCAGCAGACGTCTGCTCGGCTCAGTAGAACCTCTACCCCCCCCCCCCCCCCCCCCCCCCCGGGCCGCCGCCGACCCGCAGCTACAACGAGAAACTACTTTACTTTCCTACTTTACGTGGATTTGAAACGTTGAGTTTTCAGTTAGATCCTCAAATAAAACCGATTGGTTCCTTGGTTTGTGTGCTTTTAAAAACCCCACTCTATTATCTTTAAGTTTTAAAACCCATCACTGTTGCTATGGTAACGCCTGTCTATGGTAACACTAGTAATTGATTCTCCATGTTGTTCTGCTCTGGGAGCTTGGGCTGGTGCTGGTTGCTCTCTTCCTGAAGGGACATAACAGAAAATGTGTTGAATTTGTGTAGAAGTTGATGCAGATTTACGAGGATCTTTATCATCCTGTGTTGGTCTTTAACAGACGCTGCTGGAGTCGTGCTCACATGTTGTCTGAGGTTTCAAGTATGAGCCGTGGCCTGCAGCCTTCAGGCAGGAAGCACACGTCCTGCTGAGCAGCTGCGTGAGAGACGAGTCCATCTGACAGAGCTGCTCATATCTCATATCAGCGACCTGGAGTCTGGATCCGAGCAGACGACTCTTTATATAGAAGTATATTACACTCACACACACACACACACACACATACAGACACACACAGACACACACTGAGTCTGGTTCTACAGGTTTCTCCCAGTTAATGAGGGAGTGTTTCTCTCCCCAGTTCCCAAAGTGCTGCTCATTGTGGGAGCTGCTGGTTTCTCTACACACAAGACACAGACACGAGACGATATTATTAGGGCTGGGCAAGTTAACTAGTTAATTACGAGTTAACTCATCACTTATTTAACTCAACTAATTATTTTATCTCGCATTAACTCAGGTTTGATTATTTATTGTTTTATTGTGAAAGTCAGGCTTTTATTTTGTGAAAGTCTGTTGCTGACTGCTGCGGAACCGGAAAAAAGAAAATAATTGGCGGATAAACAACCATGGATAAGGCTACGGAGCTTTTACATGGCCATTTTCATTTTAAAGTTCTTCCAGACGGCGAAGTCGACAGAACCAAAGTTATTTGTAGCCACTGCCGAGGTGAATTTTTTTTATACTACTTCCAGTCTAAAATATCACCTGAATGCAAAACACACAGTTGATTTCAGCAAATCACTCAACGAAACAGTGAGTGGAGCGAGGCTTCGGCAGACTACGTTAGACGCAGGGAGGAGGATACATGTTTCATAACGAAGAGGATAACATTAATGCCCTGGCAGTGGCATTGAGCTTTAATTTTGTATTTGCTTTGATAACATTGTTAAGTTGAGATTTACACTGAATATTTTATCTAACTGCTACTGTATTAAATGCTGATGTTAAAAGTGTTTGCACAACAAATGTTATGGCACGTTCGTTCATATGGCAGAACATTGAAAATAAAATTGCGCTATACACTACTTTTTAATTCATTATTGGATTTTACGTATACAAATGCGATTAATCGTGATTAATCAGGGAAATCATGCGATTAATCGCGATTAAAACTTTTAATCGTTGCCCAGCCCTATATATTATATTATATATTTTATATACTGAGACTTTTAAATCACAGATCAAATATTTCATGTTCTCTCCTTCACTCTTTCTGAGATCTGAGATGCATCGACTCAGAAAATTATTTTGTGGCATTTAATTAATTCATTGATTCTTGGCGATGTCTAGTTTTTCCTATTTTCAAATTTAAACATTTTCTTTTTTCACGTGATTATTGTTTGACGCCAGATTTCAAACCCCTGAGCAGCGTTTTTTCAACAATGCAAGTCACAACGAAACTTTCTGCTACTTTTGGTAGAAGTCGTCAGTTCAGAGCCGAGTCGAACCACGACCCTGAACTCACCTTGACCCTGAACTCACCACGACCCTGAACTCACCACGACCCTGAACTCAACACGATCCTGAACTCACCTTGACCCTGAACTCACCACGACCCTGAACTCAACACGACCCTGAACTCACCACGACCCTGAACTCACCACGACCCTGAACTCACCTTGACCCTGAACTCACCATGACCCTGAACTCACCACGACCCTGAACTCACCACGACCCTGAACTCACCACGACCCCGGACGATTTCACGGCGTTAACACTAAACTCAGAGTCAAAGTGCTGGTGTGGACAGAGATGGTTTAGTTTAAAACCGAACTCGTATGGCTGTCGCCCGGCTGTTCCCACTCCAGGTTGGAATCACCACTTCCTGTTTTCTGGTTTCTTATTGTTCAACAATAGAATCGTAAAATGATCCAGTTTTCATTTGCTCACGACAGCGACTGAATCTGAGAGGTTGATATAAACCACATGGAGCTACTTCCTGGTTGGGCCGAAGAAGACGTGAATGTATCTGCAGTGAAAACGGACGATAAATAACAACCGATAACATACGATCGTTCCTTCAACAGATGTTTTGAAGATCTGTCGGATCAATAACGAGAAACGAGAGCAACTTACATCCGATCATCATCATGGCCACGGCGAAGATCTTCTCTCCGTCCGTGTTGGGCGCGATGTTTCCGAAGCCGATGCTGGTCAGGCTGGTCATGGTGAAGTACAGCGAGGTGATGTAGACCGAGTCCTTGCTGGGCCCGCCCTCCCAGCGGCCCGAGCCCGAGGCGTTGAACCTGTAGGGCTTCCCGACCGTCTCTCCCAGCAGGTACAGCCAGCTGTCCGTCCTCACCGTGTTGGCGTCCTCGTCGATGACCTCGTAGTCTCCGATGCTGAACCAGATACAGGCCAGCCAATGGGACGCCAGGCCGAACACGCACACCAGCAGAACCAGAACAGCGGCGCCGTACTCGATGTAGTGGTCCAGCTTCCTGGCGACCCGACCCAACCGCAGCAGCCGGACGACCTTGAGCGAGCTGAAGAGACTGCTGATTCCCTGTGGAGGAGCAGGAAGAGATGCTGCATGAAGAAGACAAGGAGCATCGTCTGGACCTCACCTGGATCTACTGGACACACGTCTCCCTCCGATCTAACTGAGCGAGGAAACTGGGTCGTGATGACAGGTCAAATAAAACCAGCTCTCTGTCAGAGACTGGAAACCTGTCCTGATGCTTTTATTTTGTAAAGTCTTTCTTTGATTGAAAAGCTGGACGAGTCTGAACGTCTCTCGTCCACTTCATCGTCTTTTCTTTGAGAGAATGTCTTCAGCAGCTGAGCATCAGGATCATTAAGTGACTTTGACATGACTCTGATTGCTCTCTCTCTCTCTCTCTCTCTCTCTCTCTCTCTCTCTCTCTCTCTCTCTCTCTCTCTCCTACATGTTTTCCTATTTGCAAGCTGAGAGATTGACTGAAGGAAGAAGTGAGTTTCAGAGTCTGACGCCGCAGCAGTTCAAGTTCACTGAGACACTTCTTCATGTTTCTTGTTTGTCTCCTGGTGGAAAACTTCTCCAGATGATGAACAATCTGTTTAACAACGGAGTCAAACTGATAAACCCTGAAGCAGCACACTGGCCCCTCCAGGCTCCTGTACCTGACCTGAGTCGTGAAGTGAGCCGTGGTTCTGTGGCACTGACCTCGTCCACGTTCTCGAAGGCGTTGATGACGTCATAAGGCAAACAGGACAGCAGGTCGATGACGAACCAGGTTTTGACGTAGTTCATGCGGATCAGCTTGGGGTCGGAGATGACTTCTCCGGCCGGGCCGACGAAGGTGGTGTGGAAGTTGAGGACGATGTCCACCAGGAAGATGACGTCCACGATGCTGTCCACCACCAGCCAGGTCACGTTGTTCTGCTTGGTCTTGAAGGAGACGTTGTAGGGCACCATGATGGCCGTGTAGAAGGTGAGGATGAGGATGACCCAGTCCCACGTGGTCTTGAAGAGGCAGTAGTGAAGGATGATATGTGGCGGCGTCTTCGGCGTTTCCTGTTTGTACTGAGGCAAGATGTCCGACCCCAGCTGCAGAACCTGAGAGGGAACACGGCGAGCACCAGCGTCACGGAGATGAAACGCTTCTCTGTCCTCATACATAAATAAACAAGCTACAGTTTCACCTAAATCTGTTTCAGGCTGAAAATCTGAATTATTCAACAAGTTAAACTACAACTCAGGTCGTCGGTGTTTTCTAAAACAACACGAGAGCTTAAATCCACTGTTTCACATGATGATCTGACGACTCTGGTTCGTTCACGTTTACACTGAATCAATCAAACTGAACATGTTGCTCTGTCAGGCGTCTGAGCAAAGGAGCAGATGAAGATTAGCAGGTTTTACTTTGTTTGAATTATTCACATCATTATTCCGCCTTCATTTCATGCTTCATTATGTTTGAGTCCATAAATCTTTTTATCATTTCCTGTCCGTATCCTTCACAGAATCTTAATCTCTGTTATCTTTTCACGTCTGCTCCTTTATTTCAAAACGTTACCAGGTGATGACATCACTTGTAACCTCCAGTGGAGAGATGACATCTTCATTTTCTGTCGATGGGCTCAACAAGCTAGTTAGTAGTAAACAAGCTAGTTAGTAGTAAACCAGCTAGTTAGTAGTAAACAAGCTAGTTACTAGTAAACAAGCTAGTTAGTAGTAAACAAGCTAGTTAGTAGTAAACCAGCTAGATAGTAGTAAACAAGCTAGTTAGTAGTAAACCAGCTAGTTAGTAGTAAACCAGCTAGTTAGTAGTAAACAAGCTAGTTAGTAGTAAACCAGCTAGTTAGTAGTAAACCAGCTAGTTAGTAGTAAACAAGCTAGTTAGTAGTAAACCAGCTAGATAGTAGTAAACAAGCTAGTTAGTAGTAAACCAGCTAGATAGTAGTAAACCAGCTAGTTAGTAGTAAACCAGCTAGTTAGTAGTAAACCAGCTAGATAGTAGTAAACAAGCTAGTTAGTAGTAAACCAGCTAGTTAGTAGTAAACCAGCTAGTTATTAGTAAACCAGCTAGATGGTAGTAAACAAGCTAGTTAGTAGTAAACAGGTATCGGTCATAAACCTAATCTTGACCTGATGATGGCGCTAGAGGAAACTAAAGTTATTACCACTCATCCTGAAGGGAACATTTGTTGTCTCTGTTTCTATGCTTTTATCATTTGCTTTTTATGTTAACATTTATTATCATAATTAAAATTGAAATCAACTGAAAACTCATGAACACAAAGAACATTCATTCTATTAAAATTGGTTTCATGAGATCTCGGTAAATGAAAAGTGAATAAATGTGATTTCTTTTCACAGAGGTGGTGAATGTGAACAGAAGAGACCATCTGACCTCGGCCAGCCGGGAGTGCTTGTGGACGTTCTCTCCTTTCTGCACGGCCGGGGCGAGCTGCTGGAGAACTCCTCGACTGCTGGTCAACGCTCGAGTCAGACGGGCGAACTTTCCCCAACCTGCCAACAACACAACACGTCAACGACTTCTCAGGAAACACCTCAGGGATCTGGAGTGTGTGTGATCTGATCTGAACTGTGGTTGTGTGAGGAGACTGTTGGTGGAGGTGTGAGCTCTACTCACAGATGATGTTCTAGTTTAACACTAAATATATAAATCAGTGCTTGAAAAAGGAATAAATTGTTTCTTTCTCTTGGTTTCATTTGTATTTACGTGTTTATTTCGGTCACTGACCTACTTTTCTTTTTAATCCTGTTCAGTGAATCACTTCCCACTGCAGCGTCGTATGAAACGTGCTCTAAACAGGTTATTAATATAAATCACACAGATTTCTAACATAGGGACTAACCTGCGTTTCAGAGCCACACCCACCTTTTGAGGAGTCATCCTCGATTGGTTGCTTGAAGGCGGTGATGTCACTGAAGGTGCAGAGGAACAGGACGACTTTGTCCTGCTCGTTCCTGATTGGAGCAATCTTCACAAAAAACCATACGGGCATCCCTGCAGCGCCGAGGGAAAAGAATCAGTCTGACGTCCCACAATCCTTTGCACTCCAATCACACAAAGAGCTGAATCAATATAACATGAAACTAAATGAAACTGCTGATTAATGAAGCTGAACGATGAGTCGTCAGTTCCTCCGTCGGCCACTTTCCAGAGATCTGATTCTCAGTCCCAGTTTAGAACCTGAACTGGGCCACGAGGGCCCGAGGGCCTCCGGTCCCTCACGTGGAGGGAATACAAGTCAGATGAAAGAGTCTTACGAGTTCACGACACACAGAACAAAGGATGAACCAGAACAGAAGTACAAACAAACTGAAGTACTCACGGTTCTTCTTGTACATCAGAATCTCAAAAGAGTTCATCTCATAGTTCTCAAAGGTCAAACGGACTTTCTCACTCATGTCTTTGTCCGTCAGCTCTCCATACATGAAGCTGCAGCAGAAACCACACATGTTGTGCTTAGAGAGTGCACACACACACACACACACACACACACACACACACACACAGACAGACACACACACGATGCCGTGCTCGTACCTGCAGGTGCTGCTCTTCTGCATGACCTCTGCTCGGTGGTAACCCGACAGTTTGCAGAAGCCGTCGTTGCTGTAGACGATCGGCCAGTTGACGATCTGAGCGTTTCCCAGCACGAAGTTCGTATCTGAGCACAAACACAGCTGGTGAGAATCTGTCTCCGCTGATCACATGACACACGGGTTCAACAGGTCACGTGTTCAACAGCTCACGTGACACGGCTACACGGTCTGCAGCATTTTTATTTGCAATTCAACATTTGGTTTATAAAATAAAATGTTACATTTATCATCATAGGAGAGGAAGGAAACCAGAATCTAAAATATTCCTGAACTAATGAATCGATTTTTGCAAATTGGAGGTAATTAATTTAATTAACAAATCAATGAATTATCCGATTGTTGCAGCTCTAAAGCTCGTTTTCTTCCGGCTGTGACTGAGTTTTATATACAAGAATTCCCTTATTGTAATATTATCACAGCCAATCACAGCCCAGCAGCAGCGACACATGGATACCAACAGTTTACAGCAGTGTGTGTGTGTGTGTGTGTGTGTGTGTGTGTGTGTGTGTGTGTGTGTGTGTGTGTGTGTGTTTGTGTGTGTGAGTGTGTGTGTGTGTGTGTGTGTGTGTGTGTGTGTGTGTGTGTGTGTGTCGGAGCAGGACGTTAATCTTAACCTGACTTGCTCTGTGATCAGATCATTAAACATGTTCAACCAGGTGGTGGCGTCATTTTACATGATTCTAAACACATGCACAGTGTGTCCACAGAATCACAGAACCAGAGTCTGGGATGAACGTGATCAACCAGTTAACAAAGTGTTTCCTGTGCAGCAGCGGTTTGTCACGTGACCTCCTGCTTCCACATTCAGGTTCCACTTCCTGAATATTTCACAGCTACATTCATTTTTCAAACTAAAGTCTGACTCCAGACGAGAGGGAGATGATGTGCAGCTGTGCAGACTTTCACACGTCCTGAATACAAATAAAAAACCTTCACAACATGACAAGCAAAATACACAACACAACGTTCTGTCACACAACTCAGGATGGAGATCTGAAACACACGGACAACACAGTCACGACAAAATGAAGTCAATGTAGGAAAAAGTCAAATCAAATGTACTACATCAGTTTCACTTGAAATTTCATGACATATTTCAATCCATCTTTTATTTATTTATTTATTATTATTTATTCTGACAGAATTCTGTACCAGGATAATTTAATATTTACAGTAAAAGTTAAATACTAACAAGTTCCTGTTTCCATTCATAAGTTTTGATAAATAAGGTTGTATTTAGTTGTAAGCAGATGTGTAATATTAAATGAGGACATAATAACTGTGGGTCTAATAACAGAAATAATATTTTATATTTGAATTGTTAAATAAACAAAAAGACAATATTTTTTTGTTGTTTTAGTAAATGTTGGTATTCTGCTTGTTGTTTATTGAAAATGGCTTCACAAAGATAATAAATCCTCCCATTGATCAGGATGATTCTGTGACCTTCACTCCAGCGCCACCATCAGGGGAGGAGGTGCAGGGATTAATTAAGGTCTAGTTTAGAGCAAGGTCAGATTAAGGTCAAGATTAGAGTCAAGTTAAATTAGGTTAATGTAAAGGTCCTTAATCAATATGAAGTGTTTATGCTTCGTTATAACCAAGGCTGATAAAGTAGTTTTCAATTCCATCGCTTTTGATTATTTTGAGATTATGTTCAGTTTCTTCTGAAAGACTTTGTAAAATATTTTGATCACCACATAAAATGTGTTTTATTTTTTTTATTTTTGAGTCATTAGGCCAAACAACAGAGTTTAAAGGTAACTTTATATCTACTCCATCATTATTAACTGGTGTCAATGTAATTGGAATCTGTGGTTTAGAAAGATCCACGATGTGAAACCAGGAAACGTTGAGAAACTGGTCAAAGGTGAAAAACGTTCAGGACAGAACAAACCAGCACGAGACACAACAGCGAGGACTCCACACACAGAGACAAAGAGGAGACACTGGCCTGTACCTGTCTGTCTGTGTGATAATGTCCAAACTGAAAAGGTGGAAAGGAAAGTGGTTAAAGGAGCAGAAGCAGTGAGATCTGCTCCTCCTCACTGCTGGCATCACGAGGAGCTAACTGCAGCTCCATAGATAGTCCAGCTCCTCCAGGAGGACACATCCATACCTGTGGTCACAAGAAGGTTTGTGTCTGCCAGCATAGTGTCCAGAGCCTGGAGGAGACACCAGGAGACACCAGGAGACACCAGGAGACACCAGGAGACACCAGGAGACACCAGGAGACACCAGTGGACCCTGGGTTCAGGAGAACATGCAGCCAGGAGGAGGCCACACCCACTGAGTCCAGTTGGATCAGCCTGTGGTTTCAGTTTGTTACTGGGATGTTCGGTGTGGTTTTGAAACCAGTCCTCAGTGGGTTGATGGTTTTAGTTTGCATTACGACATTATGTTCATATTCTCCTGGACTCGTCAGATCTGATGTGTGATGTCAGCGACCCTCAGTGTTTTGAGGAGAGTTTGAGATCAGCTGACGTGTGAGCGACAGCGTCACAGCAGGTTTAGTACATGGCATTAAAACAGTGGAAAACTCTAAATCATGTTATATTATATATATGAAGATAAAACTGTTAATGACTGACAACCCTGCTGCCTGTTGTAAAAACTACAAGGACATTAACTGTAATTTACTGTAAGATGTAAAAACTGTAAAAACACAAAGTAACTGTATGAGAAACATAAAATGAGTCATACATTGTAAACCTGCTGCCAGTAGATCCTGTGAAAACACACGACTATAATACTCGTTCACAGAAGAAAAGAAAAGACAGATCACGACTGAAATATGAGTATCAGAAGTTTTTTAGTTAAAAATTATAAGTATCGACATTGTAGATAATATTCACATCGAAGAAACTAGTGTGAATCTGCGTGAAGCAAACGTTTGATCGTGACCCGTTCCTGCTGCCAGGGACACGTTGTGTGACGGGATCAACAGATTCTTTCTGCTGCAGTTTTCTCCTGAACATCAACTGGTGCCCCGTGGGAGGTTCCACCCGTCACACCCGAGGCCGGCACAAGTCTGTGTGAGTTAATGTTATTTGGTTAAATTAACTGCTTAATAATAATAAAAAAACGAGTTACCATCACTAGCTCATCATAAAGTGTTGCTGGGTGATGACCTGTCATGTTTGGCTCTAAACGATGGAGCCCATCACCAGCTGGTTCTCAAACCACCGGACCCGACATGACACCGTCCCCCCCCCCCCGCAGACACCACAGAATCAGGTGGTTGAACCGGACTGAACCGGATCTTACCGTTGGACCTGCGGACGATGTTCTCCAGGAACGTGTTCTGTGGAGCCACGAGACCCCGACGCCCCCCCGCCATCCTGTCCTCCTGCGGCACGAGACGCAGCCGCTTCCCGCCACTCACATCTCTGATGCAGCGCCAGCCTCACGAGCTGCAGCTCTCCCCCCTCCTCCCTGCTCTCCCTCTCTCCCTCTCTCCCCCTCCCCTCTCTCTCTCTCTCTCTCTCCCGTCGTCCGTCTCCAAGTGTCTCTTTACCATCCTCTGCAGCCATCTGCCAATAGAAAGGGAGAGAGACAGAGAGAGACAGAGAGAGACAGAGAGAGAGAGAGAGGTGGGGGGAGGAGGAGGGGGTGAGAGAGAGAGAGAGGGAGAGAGAGAGGATGGGAGAGAGAGAGGAGGAGAGAGGGAGAGAGAGAGATTGGAAAAGACCTGGTGGGGGAGAGAGAGGGAGGTAAAGAGACACTTGCAGGGAGTTGATGCATGATGACATCACAGAGGTTGTAGTTAAAGGATCAGTTCATTGAAAACATGTCGGTGTATTTGACTTGATGAAGAACCTGGACCACGTCCGGTCGTCTCCTGGTCTATGAACCTCCGGGGGGGAACCTGCAGTCGACCATGTGATGAACAACAGCCTCTGGGAGCTCAAGGCTCTGGTGGTGAAACGGTACTAAGCTCTTTAAGGTTTGATGCTGCCACTTCAATAATGTATGTGAGGAGGAGAGGAAGTCAGTGGAGTGAAGCTCCTTCAGGCCAAAACCTTGCTGCTCTGAGCGGAGCAGCAAGGTTGCAGCAGGGGGCGCTGTGCAGCTCTGTTTACCTGGGCCCCCCCGAAACCCTCCTGGCTCTGAGTTATCACCCCCCTTCCTCTAACCCACTGAAATCTGACTTCTGTCTGTGGTGTGCAAAATCACAATTCACCTCCGGGTCACATGACTCTGCAGAAGACAAGTTAGAATTGGCTCCGGGGGAACATGGTCATTTCTGAACGTTGGTGTTCTTATTGATTTTTTACATCTTGGGAACAACGAGAAGACGTGGAGGTGAGGGAACTTCTCAGCTGGACGTGACTCAGCAGGAAAACAACCAGAACAGATAACTCCTCTCAATGGGAAGGATTGAACAGCTTTTTAAAACTGGTTCACACACAAATAAAACACTCACACGCGACGATTTTGGTGTAAACGAGGGAACAGTCTGTAAAGATGAGGGAACAGTCTGTAAAGATGAGGGAACAGTCTGTAAAGATGAGGGAACAGTCAGTTAAGATGAGGGAACAGACTGTAAAGATGAGGAAACAGTCTGTAAAGATGAGGGAACAGACTGTAAAGATGAGGGAAAAGTCTGTAAAGATGAGGGAACAGACTGTAAAGATGAGGGAACAGTCTGTAAGATGAGGGAACAGACTGTAAAGATGAGGGAAAAGTCTGTAAAGATGAGGGAACAGACTGTAAAGATGAGGGAACAGTCTGTTAAGATGAGGGAACAGTCTGTAAAGATGAAGGAACAGACTTTAAAGATGAGGGAACAGTCTGTAAAGATGAGGGAACAGTCTGTAAAGATGAGGGGACAGCCTGTAAAGATGAGGGAACAGTCTGAAAAGATGAGGGAACAGTCTGTAAAGATGAGGGAACAGACTGTAAAGATGAGGGAACAGACTGTAAAGATGAGGGAACAGTCTGTTAAGATGAGGGAACAGACTGTAAAGATGAGCGAACAGACTGTAAAGATGAGGGAAAAGTCTGTAAAGATGAGGGAACAGACTGTAAAGATGAGGGAACAGACTGTAAAGATGAGGGAACAGTCTGTAAAGATGAGGGAGCAGACTGTAAAGATGAGGGAGCAGACTGTAAAGATGAGGGAACAGTCTGTAAAGATGAGGGAACAGTCTGTAAAGATGAGGGAACAGACTGTAAAGATGAGGGAAAAGTCTGTAAAGATGATGGAACAGACTGTAAAGATGAGGGAACAGTCTGTAAAGATGAGGGAACAGACTGTAAAGATGAGGGAACAGTCTGTAAAAATGAGGGAACAGTCTGTAAAAATGAGGGAACAGTCTGTAATATGAGAGAACAGACTGTACACATGAGGGAACAGTCCGTTAAGATGAGGGAACAGACTGTAAAGATGAGGGAACAGTCTGTTAAGATGAGGGAACAGTCTGTAAAGATGATGGAACAGACTGCAAGATGAGGGAACAGACTGTAAAGATGATGGAACAGACCGTAAAGATTAGGGAACAGACTGTAAAGATGAGGGAACAGTCTGTTAAGATGATGGAACAGACTGTTAAGATGAGGAAACAGTCTGTAAAGATGAGGGAACAGTCTGTAAAGATGATGGAACAGACCGTAAAGATGAGGGAACAGACTGTAAAGATGAGGGAACAGTCTGTTAAGATGATGGAACAGACTGTTAAGATGAGGAAACAGTCTGTTAAGATGATGGAACAGACTGTTAAGATGAGGAAACAGTCTGTAAAGATGAGGGAACAGTCTGTAAAGATGATGACTAAGACCGTAAAGATGAGGGAACAGACTGTAAAGATGAGGGAACAGTCTGTTAAGATGAGGAAACAGTCCGTTAAGATGAGGGAACAGACTGTAAAGATGAGGGAACAGTCTGTAAAGATGATGGAACAGACCGTAAAGATGAGGGAACAGACTGTAAAGATGAGGAAACAGTCTGTAAAGATGAGGGAACAGTCTGTAAAGATGAGGAAACAGTCTGTAAAGATGAGGAAACAGTCCGTTAAGATGAGGGAACAGACTGTAAAGATGAGGGAACAGTCTGTAAAGATGATGGAACAGACCGTAAAGATGAGGGAACAGACTGTAAAGATGAGGGAACAGTCTGTTAAGATGATGGAACAGACTGTTAAGATGAGGAAACAGTCTGTAAAGATGAGGGAACAGTCTGTAAAGATGATGGAACAGACCGTAGAGATGAGGGAACAGACTGTAAAGATGAGGGAACAGTCTGTTAAGATGAGGAAACAGTCTGTAAAGATGAGGGAGCAGTCTGTAAAGATGATGGAACAGACCGTAAAGATGAGGGAACAGACTGTAAAGATGAGGGAACAGTCTGTTGAGATGATGGAACAGACTGTTAAGATGAGGAAACAGTCTGTTAAGATGATGGAACAGACTGTTAAGATGAGGAAACAGTCTGTAAAGATGAGGGAACAGTCTGTAAAGATGATCCATGACTAATGCGGAAGTGCCTACAACCTGCCTTCTTTGGAATGACCAGCAGGGGGCAAGAAGTCCGGTTCTCAAAAAGTCTCTGAGACTTTTCCAGCTCCAGCGCTTTTCTAAAGAACTCTGTAAAAGCAGTTTAATTACGGTTTATTACAAACAGAAAGATAACATGTTTAATAACATGTTGGCTGAAGGTTTCGGGCCATAAACTCATTTTGGTGCAGATCTGTTGTGAAAAAAGACATTTTTATTTTTATTTTTTTACATTTTCACTGATTTCCCAGAGAATAATTCATGAATCTTGATGAATAAAAATCTTGATGTAGAGAATTTAACTGTAGTTTTATAAGGAGCCTGTTGGAGGCGACAGCTCGACTGAGGGACGCTCTTGTTTAATGGACGTTTGAAATATTTGAATAGTTCATATAACAGCCCCGAACATTTGGTAGCAACGTTTCTGATGGATGGTAAACAGCAACTAATGCTAACATTTAGCAATAGTGACAACTTACATAAGGCACCTTTAATTATTGAAAAGTTTCAGAACTAAAGTCATATTTCAAAAACTATATTAAGTGACTAACAGAGTATTAATTCCTTCATGAGTAAATTAAATTACAGTGAAGTTGTTGAGTCGGCTCGCAGTGAGAGGACGCCCTCTGCAGGTGAGCAGTGAGCTCTGCAGTCAGGACTCCCTCTGTCTCCCTCTGCTGGTGATAAACACTCAGTGCAAAAACACTGATAAAAACAAGGTGCATGAACCGACTCTCATGTTATAAAATGATACTTTAAATCAGCTGCAGTTTATATGACGTAATAACGTGATGATTTGTAACATGTGAATAACATGTGGATTTGTGTTAATCACAGTTTGAAGTGATGTGTGTGATTTCAGGTTATTTTAGACTCGGTTTGGTTTTTAATTGTTTGAAGGTTTTATGAAGTTAGATCTCAGTTTTGTTTTCTTTATTATTGTTATTATGAATCAGTGGGCGGAGGGTTACACAGGCCACAGGCTCAAGGCGCCGCACCGCGTGAGGAACCTTCCGCCGCGGAGGTTAGACCCGCTTGGCCACGCCCCTCGCGTCCTCCGGAACGAACCTCGTCACTTTAGAATTCGGTGAAATTCCGACGCGTCTCCGCTGCTGAAGTTTGTTCGATAAATAAACCGAAGCGACGTTTAAAACGCGGCGAGCAGCGACGACCCGCAGCTGCAGCGCCACGGCCGGAGCTGCGGCGGCGGAGGGAACTGCAGCAGAAAGGAGAAAGCTCCAGCGGCTCCGTGACATTTTTCTACCCGGACACCGAGACCGAGACTCGGCTCTTCCGCCTGCGAGATGCCGGGCATGATGGACAAGGGCTCCGAGTACCTGGGGAAAGGTCGGTCCAACGGGACCAAGAGTCCGTCCAACGCGTCCAACGGGGGACACGTCTCCGAGGACAGCGGCAGCGACGACGAGCACGGTGAGGGAGCCTCGAACACCAGCACCAACACCTATGATCATAACTCATATTTCATATAATAACCATAACATCTGTGTGTGTGTGATTGCAGATGTGGGCATGCGGGTCGGAGCGGACTACCAGGCCAACATCCCCGAGTTCGAGCCCGGTGAGTGGGACCGGGTGGGACGCGCGGTGGTAGCCTCGGTCACCCGGAGGGGGGGGGGGTCTGACACTCAGCAACAGTGAGGAGGACACTTCCATAGATTTATTAAATGTCATATTTAAGCACCAGTCTCCACTGGGACAGGATTTAATGTCACTAAGTGAAGATTCCTGTTAGTTTCTAATGATCCCTCCACATTAATCATGGTTAATAAACAATAATAAACACAGTGACTCTGCTACAGGTTCAAGATTTTAATTAATTCTGTAATTTTCTGTCAATAGAACTTTTCTCAGACTAATAAATATTGTCATAATTGTTTTAATCTGTCTATGATACCAGCAAAATTACCCACAATCCCCGAGGTCAGATTCTCATCGTATTTATAACATTAATAATAATATTATAGTAACAAATAGAGAAAAGTCGAATTACATTTTGTTTAGCAGGATATCAATGCATTTTTAGGATTAACATTTTTATAAAGATATAACAATAATCTTTTAAAAACAATAACTTGTGAGCAGCGTTTGCCGTTAGTGTGGATCTGACATCGACTCTTTCTCATTGTTCTATAGGTAAAAGTATCAATAACAGAAAGAATCAAACTAACGTCAATAAATTAATAAATGCTGTTGAGATAATTAACGAAAATATAGTTAAACACAGGTGCAATATATTCTTTAAAATAAATCTTCAAAGAAACACTTAACATTTCATAATGTGTGCATATAACTGCATAAATACTTATATGTTATAATTCTAAAGTATTAGGTATAGAATGAAGCGTTTAGAAAACTGGAAAAAAAATGACCATGAATAAATATTTTATGGAAATCAACAAAAAGAGACAATATTCTTTATCGGTATTTAAGAGAAAGTTTGTGCAGCAGAGTTGGAGAATCCTGACGATCAGTTCCCCGACACTGGTTCCTACGTTTCCCATGATGCAACTCATCTCGCTCCCAGCAGCCTGTGTGTGTACCAGCCTGTGAATGTGAAGTTGTGCAGCTGAAGGAGTTGTGTAACGTGTGGGTCTTTGTTCAGGTTGCACTAAGTACCCAGACAAGGACAGTGGAGGCATGTTGGTCTGGTCCCCGTATCACTGCATCCTGGACTCCAAGTGTAAGTGAACCTGTGGTTTCTCCTGTGGAAGCTGCCCCCCCACCCCCCCCCACCCCCGCTGAACTGACGCTGTGTTTCCTCCACAGTGGACGAGTACATCGCGTTAGCCAAAGAGAAACACGGATACAACGTGGAGCAGGTGGGGGCCGTCCTTACAGCGTGTTGTTCACTTCCTGTCTGTCCTTCGTCTCAAGCGTATAAAAGATTAAAAAGCCCCAAACATTCTTATTTATTCTTAGTTTCAAGATTCAAGATTTTTTATTGTCAAAAGCACAGAGATCACATGAAGCTGGAAATGAAACACTTGAGTCACAGGCTCTCTTTAAGCAATGCTCCAGAAATTACAATCAAAAAAATACAAATTTTATAAAATAGACTATCCAAAATTAAAAATATAAAATAAAATATATAAATCTAAATATATATCTTTACAGATGAAGAGAAAAATAAAACAACAATAGTGCAATTTTTGCAGTAGTGCAAATATTCAAATATGCCACAGTGCTGGTTTGGTGGAGTTATTGCAGTTCAGAGGAGTTTAAACAGAGAAAAATAACTTAACTTATTATTGATAATGAGTTCAGTACAAATCAAGTGTTTCACATCCGGCATCAGACAGAACAGAATCTGATCCAGACGTAACTTTACGCTTCTTTAACGCTGATTAAACAGTCTGTGAATCTGATGCAGTGAAATACAGCAGCACTGTTACTGTCGCTGAGCAGCAGCGCCCCCTGCAGTCACTCATGGGGATTGACTGTGTCAGAGTGATGGAGTTGGTTTCATGTGTCTCAATGTGTTGAGCTCGGACCTGAAGCAACTGAACACTGGATATTACCCATGATCCTCTGCTTCCTGAACCAGAAGAGCCGCGCCTGTCAGAGTAAAAACAATGTGTGTGTGTGTGTGTGTGTGTGTGTGTGTGTGTGTGTGTGTGTGTGTGTGTGTGTGTGTGTGTGTGTCCAGGCTCTGGGCATGCTCTTCTGGCACAAACACAACATCGAGAAGTCTCTGGCCGACCTCCCGAACTTCACGCCGTTTCCTGACGAGTGGACGGTGGAGGACAAGGTTCTGTTCGAACAGGCGTTCAGCTTCCACGGGAAAAGCTTCCACCGCATCCAGCAGATGGTAAACAGCTGTCACCACGACAACCAGATCCTGAAGACTCAGCCTGCCGCTCACCTGGTTTGAATTCTTTCAGCTGCCGGACAAATCCATCTCCAGCCTGGTGAAGTATTACTACTCGTGGAAGAAGACTCGCTCCAGGACGAGTCTGATGGACCGACAGGCTCGTAAACTGGCCACCAGGAGCAACCAGGACGTCAGGTAGAAGCTCGGACACAAACAGATCCACACGTTCAAACTGAGTCTGTTCCTCAGCTTGCTGGGGGTTCGGGTTTTTGTGTGAAAGCGTTTAGTGGTTGAACTTTGGTCTGTTGTCACCGCGGCAGTGACGAGGAGATGGAGGAGGTGAATCCCATCGAGGCTCACGACAGCGACTACGACCCCAACAAGGAAGCAAAGAAGGAGGTAAGCAGTAAAGTATGTAATGGTTTAATTATGCAATTATTTAACTTTTTTCTTGTCAGTGGGTGGGAAGGGTCAAGGGTTCATTGTGGTTCATAGAAGCCGTTCTGGCTCAGTTTAAGCTCATTGTTGTTATCATCATACATCGTGTAGGACAACCTACCGCTATTTTCTACCTCTAGGAATTTTTGTATACACTGTATGTGTGAATTATTGCTGTATGTGAACGAAAAAACGAATAAAAAGTTGTGTAAAAAAAAAAGAAAAAGAAAGAGGTAAGCAGACACGCCCAAGCTGCTGTCGCCATGGCGATACCACACACACACACACACACACACAATCTGTCAATTCTAAGATGGGTCTGGTACTTTATGAAAGATTAAAAATGAATCATTTCTGTAATACAGGCTCAAAGCAGAGCTGCAGCTTAAATCCTTTCATTTAGATTTGACTACAGATTAGTAAATATTCTTCCATTTAAATAGTTAATCTACAAAATATGAAACTGGAAACATCACAAACTCAAAGCGACTCCACTCAGCTGGTTGACTTTAAGTTTATAAGAAGAACAAAGAACCCGATGAGAAGCTGGATCCTGTTGGTTCTGTTGTTGGGTTTCATTCTTACTTTGATCAGTTTCAGGTTCATAACTCACGTTCCTCACATGTTCCCTCAGAACCCGGTGGAGCCGGTGGCGCCGGGCTCCAAGGTGGCGCTGGGTCGCCGGGAGCACCAGACGCTGCAGCACCGACACCACCAGCGCTCCCGCTGCCGCCCCCCCAAAGGCATGTACCTGACGCAGGAGGACGTGGTGGCCGTGTCCTGCAGCGGATCCGCCGCCAACACGCTGCTCCGCCAGCTGGACATGGAGCTGGTGTCCCTCAAGAGACAGGTGGGTGACCACACAGTAAACCAGTGGAGTATAAAGTACTGGAAAGCCATACTTGAGTAAAAGTACAGATATCTCACCTGAAAGTGACTTCGGTAAAAGTAAAAGTCACCCGTCAGAAAATGACTTGAGTAAAAGTCTTAAAGTAGCTCATATTAAAAGTACTTAAGTATCAAAAGTATCTGGTGTTGAAATGTACTTAAGTATCAAAAGTAAAAGTACAAGTACCAAAATTAAAAATGCAAAGTGCTTTTTATAGAAGGCCTATACAGACACAAATCATCCCAAAATGTTTCTCCTCAAGATTTATCTCAACTGACTGAAAAATTCTAACAACAATATGAATATAATGTATGTAATGTATAATTTTACAAATGTTTAACCCTGGATGAGAGAGAGAGAGAGAGAGAGATAGAGAGAGAGAGAGAGAGAGAGAGAGAACCAACCTCCGCTGCTCAAGTAACGAGCCAGTTTGAGAATGTAAGAAGTAGAAAGTACAGAAATTTTTGTTCAAATGTAACGAGTAAAAGTAAAAAGTCGTCAGGAAAAGAAGTACTCAAGTAAAGTACAGATATGTGAAAAATCTACTTAAGTACAGTAACAAAGTATTTCTACTTCGTTACTTCCCACCACTGCAGAAAATGTCCTTGTCCTCCAGAGTCTGAGTCTCAGGCTCATCTGCTCTGCCAGGGCTCCACTGCCCCCTGGTGGTGACGCCTCCGATTCATAATAACAACTATAAAATAATGCTTCTTATAGCTCTTGCAACAAAGCTCAAAGACAACTCAGAGGATTACAAAAAACTATAAATACAATATACATTCATCATCACTCAGTCGAATCCGCTCTGAGGAGGTCACGTGACTCGTTGTGTGTCCAGGTGCAGAACGCCAAGCAGATGAACAGCGGACTCAAGCTCCTGCTGGAGGCCGGAGTCGAGGACCTCCGGCTCCCTGAGGTATAGATGGATCATATTTCTCATATTATAAACATGATATGACTGAATGAGACTCATCTGAGATACTCGTCTTCAAAAGAAGTTTTAGAAACGTGTTTTACACAGATTCATGTTTCACGGTTTCGCTGGTGTTGAACTTTGCAGTGGAACCAGAAGGTGAACGCTCGCTGGACCACGGACGAGCAGCTCCTGGCCGTTCAAGGTGAGATTCTGCTCTGGTTGGAAACAACAGAGTCGACCTGAGAGTATCTCACTGCTCTCATCACGTCACATGACCACCAACGTCCACTGATCACGTGATGTAAACAGGAAGTAGATGGTCTCCTCTGCAGCTGGTTGCTTAGTAACAGAAACTCCTCTGAAGGAGGAACAGTGAAGGTGAAGAGTCAGAGCAGGAAGTGTGACTGACAGGAAGTGTGACTGACAGGAAGTGTTACTGACAGGAAGTGTGACTGACAGGAAGTGTGACTGACAGGAAGTGCTACTGACAGGAAGTGCAACTGACAGGAAGTGTTACTGACAGGAAGTGCGACCGACAGGAAGTGCTACTGACAGGAAGTTCTACTGACAGGAAGTGTTACTGACAGGAAGTGCTACTGACAGGAAGTCTTACTGACAGGAAGTGCTACTGACAGGAAGTGCTACTGACAAGAAGTTCTACTGACAGGAAGTGTTACTGACAGGAAGTGCTACTGACAGGAAGTTCTACTGACAGGAAGTGTTACTGACAGGAAGTGTGACTGACAGGAAGTGTTACTGACAGGAAGTGTTACTGACAGGAAGTGCTACTGACAGGAAGTGTGACTGACAGGAAGTGTTACTGACAGGAAGTGTGAACGACAGGAAGTGTTACTGACAGGAAGTGAGACTGACAGGAAGTGTTACTGACAGGAAGTGCTACTGACAGGAAGTGAGACTGACAGGAAGTCTTACTGACAGGAAGTCTTACTGACAGGAAGTGAGACTGACAGGAAGTGAGACTGACAGGAAGTGTAACTGACAGGAAGTGCTACTGACAGGAAGTGTAACTGATAGGAAGTCTTAGTGACAGGAAGTCTTACTGACAGGAAGTGTTACTGACAGGAAGTGCTACTGACAGGAAGTTCTACTGACAGGAAGTGTTACTGACAGGAAGTGCTACTGACAGGAAGTTCTACTGACAGGAAGTGTTACTGACAGGAAGTGCTACTGACAGGAAGTGCTACTTACAGGAAGTGTTACTGACAGGAAGTGTAACTGACAGGAAGTGAGACTGACAGGAAGTGAGACTGACAGGAAGTGCTACTGACAGGAAGTGTTACTGACAGGAAGCGCAACTGACAGGAAGCGCTACTGACAGGAAGTTCTACTGAAAAAAAGTGTTACTGACAGGAAGTGCTACTGACAGGAAGTTCTACTGACAGGAAGTTCTACTGACAGGAAGTGTTACTGAGAGGAAGTGCTACTGACAGGAAGTGCTACTGACAGAAGTGTTACTGACAGGAAGCGCAACTGACAGGAAGCGCTACTGACAGGAAGCACTACTGACAGGAAGTTCTACTGAAAAAAAGTGTTACTGACAGGAAGTGCTACTGACAGGAAGTGTTACTGACAGGAAGTGCTACTGACAGGAAGTGCTACTGACAGGAAGTGTTACTGACAGGAAGTGTAACTAACAGGAAGTGTTACTGACAGGAAGTGTTACTGACAGGAAGTGTTACTGACAGGAAGTGTAACTAACAGGAAGTGTTACTGACAGGAAGTGCAACTGACAGGAAGTGTTAGCGACACTTTGTGTATCAGACGTGACAGATTGTTCTCAGGTGAAAGATAACAGTCATGATTTAGACGTTCTCTCGTACAGCTCCTCTCGATAAGTTCATTTCCCGTGTGAACCACGTACAGTAAATCACAGACATCGGTGTAACCCGTCTGTGACCTTCTCCAGGTGTCCGGAAATACGGAAAAGACTTTCAAGCCATCGCAGACGTCATCGGCAACAAGACGGTCGGCCAGGTGAAGAACTTCTTTGTGAACTACCGACGGCGGTTCAACCTGGAGGAGGTGCTGCAGGAGTGGGAGGCGGAGCAGGGAACACGAGCTCCCAACGGAGACAGCGCCACCTCAGGAGAGGAGGGGAAGAACAGCTCCACCACTCCGTCAGGGAAGAGCACTGACGAAGAGGACGAAGAGGTGAGAAGTGAAACTTAGCCTTCCTCCTAACACACACACATATCATCGCCAGCGCAGGTGAAAGATAAACACTTTCCCATGATCCTTTGCAACGCACCTGAAACGCATTCAGACTCATTAACCTCTGGCTCTCCTCCCCACAGGGTCAGGTGACCTCCTCAGGTGCGTCTCCTGCTGCCTCCTCCTCCTCCTCGGCTCAGACTCTGGTGACGTCCAGTAGCTCCTCCTCTTCTCTCCACCAGCCCCCTCCCCTCCTGCGGCCCTCCCTGCCAGCCACGCCCTCCCTGCACCGCCAGCCGCCGCCCCTCCAGCAGCAGGCTCGCTTCCTGCAGCCCCGCCCCACGCTGCAGCAGCCCCCGCCTCTCATCCGCCCCTCCAACCCCCTGCCCCCCCGCCTCAACCCCCGCCCTCCTGCTCCCATGACCCTCAGTGGGAACCCGGGGGCGTCCGGCCCGAGCTCCGCCCAGCAGCCCTCGGGTCTGACCCTCCACCAGGGGGAGGCGGCCTCGTCTTCCTCGCTCCACTAACCACAAGAAAGAAAAGTTCGGTTTCCATGGAAGCTGCTGCATTCAGGTCCTGTGGGAAAATCGGATTATTGAGGTTCAAAAAAAGCGACAGTTTCACTTCTGACCAACTTCTCCAGAGTTCAACCACAAGAACATAAAAGTGACTCATTCACACGGGATCCAGCAGCAGATCACTGCTGAGGTGTGTGTTTCCCACCGGACGTCCTGGTGGACCCTGGCTCTAACAGCTCTGTGTTGTTTGGGAGGTCGGACTGAAACTTAGTCTTAAATCAGAAATGAAACCTCAACACGTGTTGCATCTCACAGGGTTCCATCCTGAGGCCCCTCTGGTTCTGTGTCTGTGTGTCGCCTTAAACACCAACAAGGACACAACAGCACCTGGAAAACATTTTCACTCTAATATCATGAACGACCCTTTAAACACAATAAGACTAAAGGCCTTTGCACATCAACGCGACACAAATTAAAAGCATGAAATATAAAATAACTTGAAGGTGAAGTTCGATTTTTCATATTTATACAAAAAACACTAACTTCTGCCTCATAAAGATGAATTCATTTCTCAGACTGGTGCAGGAGGAAGTTGTTGTTTCTTCTTCTACTGATCAAAAGGAGAAAATCCTCAACAACGTGCATTCTGATTTGTTGGACATTTTAAAATGTACCTTAGTCCAAAAAACCAAAAGCCTCGGTGTCTCTGCAGTTCCGCGACATTGACTCGATACAGATTTTGGAATCTATTAATAGCATGAAATAAATCCCACAAAGAAAACGTGTCCAGTGTGCAAAGGTCTGAAGAGTCGACTCACATGCTAGCAGCCTCGTGCGGATGTAGTTGAATGCTGATATCAGCAGGTTTCATGTTTATCATCTTCACAGTCTTCGTCAAACACGCTAACATTTGTTAACTTGAATCAGTGTGATTTCTAAAAGTGTCAAGTTTCATCCGTGGAGTTTTATGTTGTAATGCTTGTTTCAGGCTTCACATTGTGAGAAAGAATTCTTTAACGTTTAATGATCTCATGAGCTGTCATTTAGCGCCACCCTCAGGACAAACGCTACATATCTATCTAGATTTTAAGAAAAAGATAAATGTTGGTGAGATGAGATTCTTCTTTGGTTTTAGTTTGGTCCCATCTGCTAACATGGAGGAGGCGGGGTTTCTGAGCTATACTGCAGCCGGCCACCAGGGGTTCACACTTTGGCTTCACTTTCGGGAGCTGTCATGTCGTCCATCTTTATTTACAGTCGTTTCTAACTGAAGATATAAATCTGTAGCTTTTATCAAACAGGAAACGTCGCACTTGTCGGGGACTATTTCCTGCGGTGGATTAATCTACACGTGGTTCAGGGATTTCTTGAGAAGAAGAAAATCTCCAGGCGTGTACAGATGTTAACGGTTTGAATGATTTGTAACCTGCCATCAATCATCAATAATCAATAACCTGTCGATCTTTTTAAAAAGACTTCACACAGACGTCCTCCTGTTTTTATCGATGTTCTGTTCTTGGGTTTAATGTTCTCACGGTCGATGTTTTCATTTGAAAACTAAAAACTCGACTGGTCACCGTCTCTGTTATTTATTCTTCTTCCTCTTCCTGTTGCTCCCAGTCCGGTGACGTCATCGTGAAAGTGCTCTTCAGGCTTTTTGGACGAACATGTATCACAACATTTGAGTTTCAGTAGAATCTGTAAAATATGGATGTTAACGTGAAGCTGCTCATTAAAAACTGCATTTATATCATCAGATGTTTTCACATCAGCTTTATTATCAGATCCTTATATTACAGGAAGAGGAATCACAGGGAATTCATATTGTTACAAGTCTAAATACACACACACACACTCTCTTACACACACACACACACCCTCCCTCACACACATTCACACACAGCAGTGGATATTGAAAGGCTGTGTGTTGTGTAACAGCTGCTCTGAACCGACTCTACTCTTCTTGGATCTTTTGTTGTGCGACCGGCTGCTTGTCGACATGTGGAAGGTCAAAGGTCAAAGGTGAGTCTCCCACCGTCTTCACTCCGGAAACGAACTCTCACTTTGTGATGTTTGACTCCAGGTTGACAGAATCCTCCGTGTGGAGCTGAGATCTTCATCCAGCTCTGCTCAGATTTAATGTGGAGTTTGAATCAGAACCTTCAGTGATGATTAACAATTCTCCCAGAATCCTCTCTGTTGTATCTTGTGAGTGAGCAACACGGTGACCTTTGGCCTGAGCGAGGTGGAAGTGACCCAGCTGGAGGTCGACGGGGTCAAACTGCTCATCGCCATGGAGACGAGGCTGGAGGTCGACGAGCTCCTTCCGACTCAGAAGTGAACCTCATGTCTGTGACGCACCAAACACTGAATGTATCATTGATTCAAACTTTATTTACATCGCAACTTTCAAGTTGAACATTTGACATTTTCATCAGTCGAAATCGTCGCTGATTCTCATCTGAACATTTATTTATCATTTCTGCTCCAAAAAATGTTTCATAATTCAGTTTGAAATAAAAGTCAGTTGTTTTAGAAGAAATTGTCGTGTGTGTGTGTGTGAAGTGTTTTCAAACCTTCAGAAGGAACCAATGAGTTCTCACATGTTGGGTGTTCATCTGCACGAGAGATTTGTTCATAAAAACAGACGGATACAAGTTTGAACGGAGGACAAGTGAGTTTATGTAAACAGAATTTACTAAGTTGGACATGAAGTGCATTCTGGTTTGAGATACGTTTAACAGCAATATAAACACAAACACCTATATATAAAAAAATGCATTTATCTCGTGGCTCAAAAAATGTTCAGATTCATGTTTTCAGTGGTGGAAACAAATGAAAACTTCAGACAGTGAAGACTAAATAAAAACTGTACACAGACTAATCAGCAGAAGTTCCATCTGGACAGGTAACATTTTATACAGCAATAATAAAAAACTGTTGTCATCTCATGTTGAACCACCAGGAGGTGTCTGCATCATTTAAGGTCTTAACAGGACAACACATTTCCTCTGTTACACAACCAACAGCGATGATGTTTAAAGTCACAAACTGATTGTTCATCACATTTCATGGCTCATCACCCGGGTTCAAACTCACAGCATCAGAGCTGAGGACGATGGACACACAACAGGTCCCTGTGCACGGTGGACACACAACAGGTCCCTGTGCACGGTGGACACACAACAGGTCCCTGTGCACGTGGACACACATCAGGTCCCTGTGGACACACAACAGGTCCCTGTGCACGTGGACACACATCAGGTCCCTGTGGACACACAACAGGTCCCTGTGGACACACGTCCAGGTCAGACAGAACCAATAACAAGTCACTAAACCATCAAGTAGAACCAAACCCGATGCTACGCTAACATTAGCTGGAGAGAAACCTCATTCACGCCTGGTGCTACGTATAAAGTGAACGGCTCGAAGGTTTTCGCAATCATTCACAACAAAGACGTTCCGACCGGATAAACGTTAACGGTGGCTAGCTAGAACCATATACGCCGATCGATCACGTGTGTTTGTTTATGTGCTACAGCTCAGTGCTGACCTCACAACTCACCAGGAGCTGCAGTTCTTTCTATAGGGAGTGTTCCTGGGTTCCTGTGTTCCTGTGTTCCTGTGTTCCTGGGTTCCTGTGTTCCTGGGTTCCATCAGTCCCATGTCTATCGTTCCCATGTCTAACGTAGAGTCGCTGGCTGAGCTTTAAGGCTTGATTGAGTTGAAGAGGACTGATGGGCCCGGGTGGGTTCCTGTGTTCCTGTGTTCCTGGGTTCCTGTGTTCCTGTGTTCCTGTGTTCCTGTGTTCCTGTGTTCCTGGGTTCCTGGGTTGCTGTGTTCCTGGGTTGCTGTGTTCCTGTGTTCCTGTGTTCCCACATCTAAAGTTCCCAAGTCCAACGTTCCCAATTCCCATGTCTATCGTTCCCATGTCCAACGTAGAGTCGCTGGCTGAGCTTTAAGGCTTGATTGAGTTGAAGAGGACTGATGGGCCCGGGTGGGTTCATGTGCTCTACTGAGGGACACTCTAGTTCTTCTCACACCTTGGGTCACCTGCTGAAGGAACCCGGGCTCGCTGAGTCACTGGAGGCAACGAACAGAACGTTTCCTGCCATCAGGAAACAATGAGCTGGTGAATGTTGTGAGTTTCACACGCCAGGAGAGTTGCACCGGTAAAGTTTGCCCTGACTTCAGGAACCAGATTCCACTCTTATTGTAATCAGGCAAAAATACGAGCTGGACATGCACTGCGATATTATTAAAACTCCAGATTTCATGCTCATCGCTGTCGTGGCTCTTTAACGTGCGATTCATGGCTCATTCTCAAAACTGATGTTAAAGCGCCGTCCACACTGATGCGTTTCAGTTTTATTGCAAACGCTTCCTGTCAGTAACACTTCCTGTCAGTTACACTTCCTGTCAGTTACACTTCCTGTCAGTTACGCTTCCTGTCAGTGACACTTCCTGTCAGTGACACTTCCTGTCAGTTACGCTTCCTGTCAGTTACGCTTCCTGTCAGTTACGCTTCCTGTCAGTGACACTTCCTGTCAGTGACACTTCCTGTCAGTGACACTTCCTGTCAGTGACTCTTCCTGTCAGTAACACTTCCTGTCAGTGTCACTTCCTGTCAGTGACACTTCCTGTCAGTTACACTTCCTGTCAGTAACCCTTCCTGTCAGTTACGCTTCCTGTCAGTTACGCTTCCTGTCAGTTACGCTTCCTGTCAGTTACGCTTCCTGTCAGTTACACTTCCTGTCACTAACACTTCCTGTCAGTAACACTTCCTGTCAGTAACGCTTCCTGTCAGTTACGCTTCCTGTCAGTTACGCTTCCTGTCAGTTACGCTTCCTGTCAGTTGCACTTCCTGTCAGTTACACTTCCTGTCAGTAACACTTCCTGTCAGTGACGCTTCCTGTCAGTTACACTTCCTGTCAGTAACGCTTCCTGTCAGTTACGCTTCCTGTCAGTTACGCTTCCTGTCAGTTACGCTTCCTGTCAGTAACGCTTCCTGTCAGTTACGCTTCCTGTCAGTGACGCTTCCTGTCAGTGACGCTTCCTGTCAGTTACGCTTCCTGTCAGTTACGCTTCCTGTCAGTGACGCTTCCTGTCAGTGACGCTTCCTGTCAGTTACGCTTCCTGTCAGTGACACTTCCTGTCAGTTACGCTTCCTGTCAGTAACACTTCCTGTCAGTGACACTTCCTGTCAGTGACGCTTCCTGTCAGTGACGCTTCCTGTCAGTTACACTTCCTGTCAGTAGCACTTCCTGTCAGTGACACTTCCTGTCAGTAGCACTTCCTGTCAGTGACGCTTCCTGTCAGTGACACTTCCTGTCAGTAGCACTTCCTGTCAGTGACACTTCCTGTCAGTCTCACTTCCTGTCAGTCTCACTTCCTGTCAGTTGCACTTCCTGTCAGTGACACTTCCACCTCGTCGTCCCTGCTCTGACGTTTCACCATCACACACACAGTTTCTGTTACTAAGCTACCATTCTACTTCCTGTTTACACCACATGACCAGTGCAGGCGAACGGTCACGTGACCTGTGTCTTCAGGTCACGTGACCTGTGTCTTCAGGTGTGTTGATATGGACGGACATTGCTCATTTTCCTGGTTCATGACCCATCTGGTTTCTTTAATCCCTTTAACTGCCGTTTCCACTTTAGGTTAAGTTTAAGAATTTGGTTTTCAAAGTTTGGGAAAAATCAGATTTCTTCTTCAACGAACACGAGGGACGAACCTCGAGCTGCCGAGCGTCTGCTTGTTGTCATATTTGGTTTCACTGGCATTAACATTTAGTGATGACGTTAAATATTAACTGTGTTGAGTAAAATAAGTGTTTTCTCTGAGTCCGACACCAGGTGGTCCGGGATGGAGTCAGGAGGAGTGGGGGGGGGGGGGGGTTCTCCTCGCTCACAGCCTGAGCTCATTGGCCACTTTGGAGGCGATGTTCTTGAAGGCGATGGACATGCCCGAGATCCTTTTAAAGCGCACGCCACTGAGCGAGAGGCGGGGCAGCTTGCACACCTCCATCTCCCATTGGACCAGACTGTCCAGCCGGGCGTCTCCGTGCACGCAGAACAGTAAGTAGCGCTCGCGCTGCTCGTAGTCACAGTTGTTGGCGTCCAGGACCCTGCGGATCTCCTTCATCATGTCCCCCGGCTCCATGGAGGACGTGGTCTTCATGCTCCAGGTGAACCTCAGGGACCGAGGCTTGGACTCCCGGGCCTCCTCGCGAGGCTCGCCCGAGGAACTCCTGCAGGAAGGAGAGAGAGAGAGAGATCCATGATGGAGACCGACTCACAGTCCAGAAACCAAGTATGAATATCAGAAGTTTGATTTAGGTATAAGTGTATTTTTTTTTTAACTGCATATTACTGTATTTTATGAATACTTGACAATGGCTTCATTTGTTTATTTTCCTTAATTTAACTTATTATTTCTTATTCTTATTTCTTTCCCGATTCCTTGAAGAGCTAAGCTGTCAATCAAACAGCTTTGGGCGGCACTTCCTGTCCAGGCTGACCAGTTACTTCCTGTTCATGACTCCTGATTAACTATTGTGTTAATATTAAAATCTGAGTATGTAATAACCACGCCCATGCTTATGACCCTGGTGCACAGAACCCGATCGGTGATGGAAGGTGTTTCTCGTGCTCAACTGAGGCTCCACAGAACTGAACCCGCCCCTTTCCCCACAGGCCCACAGCTGCTCAACAGCGCCCCCTGCTGTTACTGACCTGCGAACGAACTTGGAGGTGATCTTTCCGATGAGGGAGCCAGATGTTCCGCGGCGGGACGTAGCTAACGAGGCGGCAGCGTGCTGCGAGAGGCTGGGCGAGACCGGCGGGCCGTTGTAGGTGGCGGGTCGGCGGTCTCGCAGCTGAGCGCCGTGGAAGGTGGAGCGGCTGGTGGAGCCGCGGGGGAAGCTGCTGCGGTCCGGCGTGGTGCTACTGCTGCTGGTGACGCTGAAGGCGGAGGGGGAGGAGGGCGGCTGGGGGGGCGAGCTGCGGGGGGGGAGGGAAGGAGGTCGTTAGTAAAGAAACAACGAGTGAAAGGTTTGCTGCTGCGAGGAGACGTGAAGAACCTCTGGTACTCGGCGTGGTCGTGGATGGGCGGCAGGCTGGACCTCATGGGGTGACCCGACACCGACATGGACTTCACGTGACGGGGGCGCATGGAGGAGACGGTTGCCCCTGGCGACGGCGAGGGGGACGCTGCAGGAACCTCAGGGAGACTGAAACACACACAGACGATTTACTGATGTGGAAAACCAGCACGCCATCAGGGAGGAGCCAAAGATTCGCCCTCACCTGGCGTCCGTCCCGTTGGGGATCGCAGTGGAGTGGCGTTCGATGCTCGGCCGCTCATTAACATACGTGTTCCTCCGAGTGATGCTCTGAAACAGAGACACGCCTCTCCATCAACACACAGTGCATGTGAATACACAGAGTGTGTTTCTGGTTTGACCAATCAGCTTCGAGCTTCCCATCAATTGTGACTCCGCAGTTAACTTCACTTTTATCTTCATGTAGCTTTGATGTTTTCGGACCTGATCTTTATTCCAGTATCGTCTGATCCTTTGATCCCGATTCAAACCTG
Organism: Limanda limanda; assembly: GCF_963576545.1. Lineage (NCBI taxonomy): Eukaryota > Metazoa > Chordata > Actinopteri > Pleuronectiformes > Pleuronectidae > Limanda > Limanda limanda. The sequence continues at coordinate 858,983 of NC_083637.1, read as the reverse complement.
GTTTCTGGTCAACATGTGGATCTGCATCACTCACCCCCGACCCGGTGGCGGACTTCCGGCGGTCTGGAGCTCCCATGGGGGAGGCGGTCTCGGCCTTCCTGTCACTTTCCACGCTGTTGGCGTGGGAGTGCTTGGTGCAGGAGACAGGGGGGGGGATAGAGGGCGCCACTGAGACACAAACCACAGAGACAACAAAGGACAGGTCACATATGGAAACACTCAGACGTGTCTCAGGACGAAGCAGAATCGGATCAGACATCAACTCACCGTGGTCACTAAAGCGTCGCTGCTTCTGATTGGCTGTTGCATTGCGAGAGTGGGCGGGTGACTGACTGGAGCCGTTGACGTCGCTGCAGGGTCGTGACCTTTGGACCAGGCCACCACGGGACACAGACTCAGTGCCTTCACACTGGTGGAGAGAGTCACATCAGAGGATGGTGGGACGAGGACAGTTCTCCTCTGGAGGAGCTAGGCTAACAGGCCGCTCTTCGTGCTAAGCTAGGCTCCACTGAACGTAAGCCAGCTGCTACGCTAACTCACCTCGACGGGTTTCCTCCCCAGCAGCAGGTAGGTTGCTGTCACCTCGTTGTACTTGGGACCGTCCAGCGCCTTCCTCACTTCCTCCTGAGGGAAACCCATCGTCCCCATCAGCTCTGATTGGTCAGAAGAGTCAGAGCCCGCTCGGCATCGGTCACAACGCTCACAGGCTACAGACAACGACTCTGAGCTAAATGATCATGTTTAACATTAGCCCCAAGTGTGTGTGTGCATGTGTGTGTGTGTGTGTGTGTGTGTGTGTGTGTGAGTGTGTGTGCATGTGTGTGTGAATGTGTGCTCTTGTACAGATGTCTTTGTGAGGACCAGTTCCTCTACAACCTACAGAGTGAGGACATTTTGCCTGGTCCTCACTTTCTGACCCCCCTTTACTGGACTTGGTTTTAGGGTTAGAGTTAGGTTAGGGTTTGGGTTAGAGTTAGGTTAGGGTTTGGGTTAGAGTTAGGTTTGGGTTAGAGTTAGGTTTGGGTTAGAGTTAGGTTAGGGTTTGGGTTAGAGTTAGGTTTGGGTTAGAGTTAGGTTAGGGTTTGGGTTAGAGTTAAGTTAGGTTTGGGTTAGAGTTAGGTTAGGGTTTGGGTTAGAGTTAGGTTAGGGTTAGGGTTAGAGTTAAGTTAGGATTTGGGTTAGAGTTAGGTTTGGGTTTGGGTTAGGTTTGGGTTAGAGTTAGGTTTGGGTTAGAGTTAGGTTAGGGTTTGGGTTAGAGTTAGGTTAGGGTTAGAGTTAGGTTAGGGTTTGGGTTAGAGTTAGGTTTGGGTTAGAGTTAGGTTAGGGTTTGGGTTAGAGTTAAGTTAGGTTTGGGTTAGAGTTAGGTTAGGGTTTGGGTTAGAGTTAGGTTAGGGTTAGGGTTAGAGTTAGGTTAGGGTTAGGGTTAGGGTTAGAGTTAAGTTAGGATTTGGGTTAGAGTTAGGTTTGGGTTTGGGTTAGGTTT
>NC_083637.1:812500-852500 GCF_963576545.1 Limanda limanda | reverse complement strand
ACAGGTGAGGTGTGAGACAGGTGAGGTGTGAGACAGGTGAGGTGTGAGACAGGTGGGGTGTGAGACATGTGAGACAGGTGAGCTGTGAGACAGGTGAGGTGTGAGACAGGTGGGGTGTGAGACATGTGAGGTGTGAGACAGGTGAGACAGGTGAGGTGTGAGACAGGTGAGGTGTGAGACAGGTGCTCACCTTCTGCAGGCTGGTCGGGTTCATCTGCGTCTTGTCGATGATCTTGATCGCCACCTGCACAAACAGAAACGTTTTAACTGATCAGTTTTGATTACAGGCTCCGCCCCTTCTCCTGTGCTTGTGTTCATTCCTCTGAACACGATTGGCTCCAGCGGCTGGAGGAGTGGCCTGACCTTGTTGCCGCCCCCTGCCTGGCTCCTGATTGGAGCATCTCTCCAGATCACTGTGACACTGAGGAAGCAGTAAACTGATGATATCCAGATTAATGATGTCAGAGAGTTATGGTTGTTTCTTTATTGTTAGATCTAAAGAGTCTTTGTTTTAATCCTGTTTACATCATTTGTTTGTTTGTGTTTATGAATTTTTTGCTCGTCTCTTCTCTGACCAGCTGACGATTCCAGAGAGAAACACAGCAGCTGATTGGTCGGCTCCTACTTCCCCTCTCACAGAGTGGATCTTAAAATAACACACACACACACACACACACACACACACACACACACACACACACACACACACACACACACACACACACACACACACACACACACACACACACACACACACACACACACACACACACACACACACACACACACAGCTGACGTGTGCAGCATTAATAATTCACCCTTTAGCCGCCGCCTCCAGCTCATGATGTCACAGCAGCGCCAACCTGATTTAACCCTGTGGACTCTGGACAAGTTGAGGAGGTGAGGACATGAGGAGGTGAGGAGGTGAGGAGAGGAGGAGAGAAGTGAGGACATGAGGACATGAGGAGGTGAGGAGAGGAGGAGAGAAGTGAGGACATGAGGACGTGAGAAGTGAGGAGGTGAGGAGGTGAGGAGGTGAGGACAGGAGGAGATGAGGAGGTGAGGAGAGGAGGAGAGAAGTGAGGACATGAGGACGTGAGAAGTGAGGAGGTGAGGACGTGAGGAGATGAGGAGGTAGGACATGAGGACGTGAGAAGTGAGGAGGTGAGGATGTGAGGAGATGAGGAGGTAGGACATGAGGACGTGAGAAGTGAGGAGGTGAGGATGTGAGGAGATGAGGAGGTAGGACATGAGGACGTGAGAAGGTAGGAGGTGAGGACGTGAGGAGGTGAGGAGGTGAGGACATGAGGAGGTGAGGAGGTGAGGAGTTAGGATGTGAGGAGGTGAAGAGGTGAGGACGTGAGGAGGTGAGGAGGTGAGGACATGAGGAGGTGAGGAGGTGAGGAGTTAGGATGTGAGGAGGTGAAGAGGTGAGGAGGTGAGGAGGTGAGAAGTTAGGATGTGAGGAGGTGAAGAGGTGAGGACGTGAGGACGTGGGGAGAGAAGTGAGGACATGAGGACATGAGGACATGAGGAGGTGAGGACATGAGGAGGAGAGAAGTGAGGATGTGAGGAGGTGAGGACGTGAGTACCTGAGAAGTTAGGAGGTGAGAAGTTAGGATGTGAGAAGGTGAGTCGGTGAGGACGTGAGGAGGTAGGAGGTGAGGACGTGAGGAGGTGAGGAGGTGAGGAGGTGAGGAGGTGAGGAGGTGAGGAGGTGAGAAGTTAGGAGGTGAGGACGTGAGGAGGTGAGGTGAGGAGGTGAGGTGAGGAGGTAGGACGTGAGGAGGTGAGGAGGTGAGGAGGTGAGGTGAGTAGGTAGGACGTGAGGAGGTGAGGAGGTAGGACGTGAGGACGTGAGGAGGTGAGGAGGTGAGGAGGTGAGGAGGTAGGACGTGAGGACGTGAGGAGGTGAGGAGGTGAGGAGGTGAGGAGGTAGGACGTGAGGAGGTGAGGAGGTAGGACGTGAGGACGTGAGGACGTGAGGAGGTAGGAGGTGAGGAGGTGAGGAGGTGAGGAGGTGAGGAGGCTTTCAGAGACGCTGCGTCAGGATTACTTGACACTTTATTTTGAAGGGTCCAGTAAATTCTGCTGATTTCCTGTAAACTAAATGTTTGAGACGGTTTAGTTTGAACTTTATTTATATATAAAAACTAATATGCAGAATAAACCTGATTTAAATAAGTTCTTTCTGTCTTCTATAAAAATAAAATCCTCTTCACTCGATTGTTCTAAAACTCTGTTTCCTCACGTTTCAGACCTGATGAGCCTCAGAACCTCCGTGTGACCTTCACCTCTGTGACCTTCTCACTCTGAAGCACCGGCCCGGAGGAACCAGCTCCTCCAGGAGTGGGAGGGACATTAATCTGTTTGATGTTCTGATTCAGTTTGCAATGTTTCGGTTACAAATGTATAAAACTGAAAATACAGATAAAACGGGTTTTTGGGCCCAAGTAGAAAGTTCATGTAAATAACTTCATGTCATTTCAATAAAAGCCCTGGAAGGACGAGGGTCTGAGCCACGTGATGTTCTCTCACCTCTCTGCCCGTCAGCGAGTGTCGGGCCAGTTTGACTTTGGCGAAGTTGCCTTTCCCGATGGTCTTCAGCAGACGGTAGTTGCCGACGTGCGGCTGCTCGTCGGCGAGCGCCATGCCGGAGCTGCGAGCCGGCGGCAGGCCGTGGCGGCTCGAGGACTTGGGGAGCGGAGCCGCTGGCCCGGGGAGTCCGTCTGAGACCTTCACCTGAGGAGACATGAACATTCACACACTGAGATGCTAATAAACAGGATCAGTGAAGCAGAGCTCTGAGCAGGTTCTGTACGAGATGACCTGAAGCTGATCAACATGTAAACACAGGATCTGGCTCTGGGAGAAAAGAGCTGCGTGGGAACGAGCTTCAGCAGGAAGTGAAGACCGGAGAGAAGGAAACCAGCTCAGCTTCTGTCCTGTGATTGGTCCACGTGACCAAGGCAGCCGGATCAGCGTGAATCCAAACAGAGTCACGACAGGTTCAAGAAGGACGATCCATTAATGGAAGGATTCACGAGTCCTCCTCTTCACACGTGAACCTGCAGGTCAGGAGGACACCAGCAGAGTGGATCATCTGCTGCTGGGGGGGGGGGGGGGGGGGGGTCAGTGGATCATCTGCTGCTGGGGGGGGGGGTCAGTGGATCATCTGCTGCTGGGGGGGGCTGTCAGAGGAACTGGAGATGAGAGAAACCAGTCCGACGGCGTCTGAACCCGCGGAGGAGTCCACGTCTCCTGTTACACCTCAGGACCGGGACTCACACTGAGACACACACTGAGACACACACTGAGACTCACACTGAGACACACACTGAGACTCACACTGAGACACACACTGAGACACACACTGAAGGCCGATATATGCTTCTCTGTTTTTACTGACACGGACAGAAACAGACAGAGGAACGCCCCTCTTCGGAGAGCTTGGCTGTGATTGGTCCGCTAACGACAGCATTTCGGAACAACATAATTTCCGGACCTCAAACTTCCTGTTTCCTTCCCTGTCACAATAAACCCAAACACAACTATGATTCTACGATTAATGTGACGTGTGTGTTAAGCCAGCGGAGTTGTCCGGCTGACGGTGGCTCGTTAGAGCACTGACGGCATGTGTGCACGGTCACATACGGTTATAACGAGCTTTCAAAACGGCGCTAGCGGGCTAGGCTAGCGTGCTAGCCACCATGCTAACTGCGGTGGTAAAAGCGCAAAAACCCGCTGTCGCGACATTAATTCCACTTCTATCATGACACTGTTTCTATAATACCGTCAGGTTAGAAGCAAACACTGGGTAGTAGTTAGCATCGGGAGTCCCTGCTGACTGTGTGTGGAAGCTGGGGGGGGAGCTAGCTGCCTCCGTGTAGCTCCAAGCTGTGGGATTAGCAACGCAGTTCGGAAACAAGACCGGGGAACCGCTGCGCTAAGTATTGTTAGTTCCCATCGTTAACTGTGTGTGAGGGAAGCCAGGAGCAGGAAAATAAACACACTTGGACTTCTTCTACGCACAATTTGGGGGTAGGCTTCCCTGAGCTCGTCTTCCGTTGCGCCACCTTCTGTTTGGCGGTGAATTGTCTTCAGCACGTAAAGTTGTCGGAGAAGCAAAAATCAAAAAGAGTCCGTGGGATCCTAGCGTCTCTCCGCGCGCCACGGACACGGAGAAGCATAACTGAGCCTTAACCGTCTGTGGAACCGACACCTGACAAACACACAACCACTCAACGATCCGTTAGAGAAGTGAGGGGATGTAGCGGCAATCTCAGACAAGAACGCTGCCCTCTTGTGGTGGTGACGTCATTTACACTCGGTGCAGTGGTGATTGTGGGGGGTGAAGCCGTGGTATCGAGGCCCCGCCCATTGTTCTTGTTCTGCTAACATGGAGGAGGCGGGGTTTGTGACAGGATTCATCATGGAGGAGAACAAACACTTTGACCGACGACAGGTGTTCAAGCCTCTCAGGGGATTTGAAGCTGGGCTGAAGCTCCATGTTTCGGTTTGAGTCCCTGAGAGTCGGACCTGAAGTGATCCTCCTAAGTTCCTCCATCGGGTCAACCAGAGCGTCGACCTGGAAACAGAGACTCTCTAATTGGACGAGTGATTCTGAGGGTTACAGGTCCGACCTTCAGCCGGTGACCTGATGTGTTTCCACAGCGTCAGGAGGCGACTCGTCTGGTGGTCGGCCAGAACTCATAGAACCACAGTTACATCCATAACTCGGAGTTTCTTTGGGAATCGAACCGTGACTGAGGCTCAGTCGACAGGTTCAGCTCAAGAGTTTATGAACATTAGAAAGTGGTCATGACGAAGTTGATTGTTCTGAATGTGACTTTACACACGATGCAGATGAATAGACTTCAGTGAGCTGCTGGTGTCACATCCTGCAATGTATTCTGGGAAAAATCAATAGTAAAGAGACGGCAGGAGGCGACTGTCGCTGCTGAAGGAGAAAAGATCAAAACTGTGACGAGGACGTGACGGAGCTGCAACACTTATTATATCTTAATATGAAGATTTCCAACAGGTTGGTTTGTGTGATATCAAATAAAGTCTGTCAGCAGGATTTCACAGAAACTACCGAACCCGAGTCCGTGAGTTTCATGGAGGAAGAACTCATTATAAAGTATTTAGGAGCTGATCCAGGAAGTTCTCCTCCTTCTTCAACATGGTGAGATGATGTCAATATTAACATGTGGCTAAATAAAGAAATAAATCCTGATGTGATATTGATAATGTCGGTTTGGATACGAGGACCATGGGGTCGTGGGTTGATGAAGGAGGTCGACTGCTTCTGTTCTGCTGAACTCTGTGGATCTGACCGGCTCATCCCAATGTCATCAGTCATATATTATATCAAACTTCAATAATAATCAAATATTAAATAAACTATAGACTTGATAAAAACATTAATAATACATCAAAAAATATTTAAATAATGAAACAAATACAACTCCATTCACTATATAAAACACCTAAACTCCATTCCTACAAAATAAAATGTTTATTGATAATATAATAAAAATTCATATTGAAACTGATTAAATTCTCACCAATAGTAAAATTAATTAAACTGCACTGCCATTAAAAGGAATACATAACAATAATTAATATTTCATATTTAATGAAATATTGAAATAATAGAGTAAAGTATAATTCATTTGAAGCAGGGATATTTAAACATGTTTAAACTCCTTCAATAACAAAACGTCATAAAACTGCGTCAATAATGAGACAAATAAAAGACGTTATGATGATGATCGATAGTCAATAATCAGGCTGGAGCAGACTCACCGGTGCCTGGTCGGACTCGCTCACCGGGGTCAGAGGCTTCCTGCCGGACATCTTCCTGCTGCTGCTCCGCTGCTCCTCCGGTGCTCCTCCGGTGCTGCTCCGCTCCTCAGGCCGGGACCAGCATCTCTTCCAGCGGCTGTTGCTTCAGCATCTCCCCGGGAACCAGGCCTCCGCAGCGGGGCTCAGCAGGAGGAGCGTCCGCCGGCTGGAGGTGGAGGTGGAGAGAGGGAGAGAGGGAGAGAGGGAGGGAGAGGACCGGGGCGGCGGCTACAGGAACCGGAACAGGCCCGGTGACGGAGGAGGAAGAGGAGGAGGAGGAGGAGGATTTAAAGAAACAAACATCTGCTACTTCCAGATGTTTCATCTGCCGGTCATATATAAAACATTTAAATATGGCGTCAGAGCTAAAGTATCCCAGAGTCCTCAGCTGACCCACATCATAGTGTGTGTCTTTGTGTGTGTGAGTGTGTGTGTATTTTATATATATATATATAAGGAGATAAATTTGATTTAAATGATCATAAATGTGCATCAAATTAAATACATGGTTTTAGGTTCATGTTTTTTTACTGATCCAAACGTGGTTTAACTTTTGTCTGTTTTAAAAAATACATAAAATTACACAAGTTTATTGAAATGTCTAATTTCCCAGATTTCAAACTGCACCTGAACACAGCGTGACTTCGTGGATATGTGAAGCTGAAAACTCCAGAAGGTCCTTGAACGCAACTGATCATTTTAAATAGAGAGAGAGAGAGAGATAGAGAGAGAGAGATTTTTTTTTGATTTTTCAAGACACTTTTATTTACTCATTGAAATTCCGAAAAAACACACGATACATAAAAAAATAAAAAATAAAAAAAAAACAATATTCAATCCAAAATGTGACTAAACACCAGCTGATCTTTTTCCACAGAACATAAAACTTTCTTGAGGCACCACATCTTCTCAAAATCTTCCACATTATTTGTCAAGACAAAGAAAGACAAAGAGAGAGAGAGAGACCAGCTGTAGTCCTGGTGTTTGTCACACACATTTTAATATATATCAGTATTTTAACAAAGGACTACTAGGGTTGTGTGTGTGCGTGTATGTATTGTTGTGATGTGTATGGGTCAAGACGACCTTAACCTGAACTTAACCTTTATTGTTCTTTGTTGGTTTTTCATTCTTCGTTGAGTGAGTTTGTATTTGTTATTTCCAGAGGTTTTCTTGCTTAGTTTTGGGTTAGGGTTAGCAGCTCCTCCCGGTCAGGACATGTCTGTGTCTCCTCCCTTCACAGGCGTGTCAGTGTAAGAACCAGTGAACAACAAGCTGTGAACTGTGGGAGATGAGTCACTGCAGGAAGTGAACGAGAGAGGGAGGAGCAGAGATCTGTTTCTGTTCAGAGGAAGTGAAACTTTTCAACAGTCTCTGGCAGCAGCTGAAATGGAGCAGCAAGAAAATCACCTGGACAGAGAAAGGTTCTCCTGTTGGATCTGTCTGGATCTACTGAAGGATCCGGTGACTACTGTCTGTGGACACAGCTACTGTAAGAGCTGTATTAACACCCACTGGGACAAAGAGGAGGAGAGAGGAAGCTACAGCTGCCCTCAGTGTAGACAGACCTTCACACCGAGGCCTGTCCTGGAGACAAACACCATGTTAGCTGATCTACTGGAGGAGCTGAAGAAGACTGGACTCCAAGCTGCTCCTGCTGATCACTGCTATGCTGGACCTGATGATGTGGCCTGTGATGTCTGCACTGGGAGAAGACTGAAAGCTCTCAAGTCCTGTTTGGTTTGTTTGGCCTCTTATTGTGAAAAACACCTCCAGCCTCATCTTCAGTCAGCTGCATTTAAGAAGCACAAGCTGGTGGAGCCCTCCGAGAAGCTCCAGGAGAACATCTGCTCTCGTCACTACGAGGTGATGAAGATGTTCTGCCGCACTGATCAGCAGTGTATCTGTTATCTCTGCTCTGTGGAGGAACATAAAGACCACGACACAGTGTCAGCTGCAGCAGAAAGGACTGAGAGGCAGAGAGAGCTCAGGCTGAGGAGACAAACAATCCAGCAGAGAGTCCAGGACACAGAGAAAGACGTGAAGCTGCTTCGACAGGAGGAGGAGGCCCTCAATGGCTCTGCTGATAAAGCAGTGGAGGACAGTGAGGAGATCTTCACTGAGATGATCCGTCTGCTGGAGAAAAGAAGCTCTGATGTGAAGCAGCAGATCAGATCCCAGCAGGAAACTGAAGTGAGTCGAGTCAGAGAGCTTCAGGAGAGACTGGAGCAGGAGCTCACTGAGCTGAAGAGGAAAGTCCATGAACTGAAGCAGCTCTCAGACACAGAGGATCACAACCAGCTTCTACACAACTACCCCTCACTGTCACCACTCAGTGGATGTACACACTCATCCAGCTTCAGGTTCCGTCCTCTGAGGAACTTTGAGGACGTGACAGCAGCTGTGTCACAGGTCAGAGGTCGACTACAGGACATTCTGAGTGAGACAGAGACACAGATTTTACAGATTGTGTCTCAAGTGGATGTTTTACTTCGACAACCAGAGCCAGAGACCAGAGCTGACTTCTTAAAATATTCACAGGAAATCACACTGGATCCAAACACAGCACACAAACATCTGTTATTATCTGAGGGAAACAGAAAAGTAACATGGACGAGAGAATATCAGTCTTATTCTAATCACCCAGACAGATTCACTTTTTGGGATCAGGTCCTGAGTAGAGAGAGTCTGACTGGACGTTGTTACTGGGAGGTGGAGGTGGGGGGGGGAGGAGTTGATGTAGCAGTCACATACAAGAATATCAGCAGAGCAGGAGACTCAGATGAATGTGGATTTGGATACAATGATAAATCTTGGTCATTAGATTGTTATAGAAACAGTTATAACTTTTATCACAACAACATCCACACTCCAGTGTCAGGTCCTGTGTCCTCCAGAGTAGGAGTGTACCTGGATCACAGTGCAGGTGTTCTGTCCTTCTACAGCGTCTCTGACACCATGACTCTCCTCCACAGAGTCCAGACCACATTCACTCAGCCTCTCTATGCTGGAGTTAGGGTTTATGGTTATGAATCCACAGCTGAGTTCTGTAAACTCAAATAGACTCGAGTCATTAAAAGCAGTGATTTAGATTCTGTGTGTAAATCTTTAACTTCTTTTGTCTCCATGTTTGTTGATCAAAGTTCGTCGTGGTGACGTTTCTGCTCCACACAGAGATCAGCTGTCAATCAAACACTGACCTTCCTTTATCACACATATTTAGTTCTCACTTTGTAAAGACAGAAATCTATAATTACACTGACATGATGTGTTTGAAAGAACGAATGTTGCTGTTGTTTTCTAAATCAATGTAGAAATCAGGTTGTGTGATGTTTTAGAACCTGTGTTGATCCTGATGTGTTGCAAAAGGGGGGAACATTTCCTGAAACTTTCTGGAAACTTTCCACGGGAAGTTAAGCTCAGGAATTTGGGACATTTTGTCACTTATTTTGCAGAAGTTATCCGATAACAGGGAATTAACAGGAAGTTGAGAACCAGCCGAGCTCAGCTGGAGCCTGGATGCAGCTCGTTGGGAACATTGTCTGCCTGAAAAGTAAACCTGTGACTTTGTGTTGTTGTTGAACGTCTTTGTCGTTACCTAGCATGTTGATGACTTGTAACACTGAAGCCATGTTCATGTTAATACCAAGTTCATCTGTATACAGTAGGCTAACGTTTTACGGCCGTGAGAGTACGATGTATGTACAGTTGCAATCAGAAATATGCAACCCCCCCCCAAAGACTTCATGGATTTATTAATTAAAGTTTCTTTCAAAGATCAAGATTCTGCTTCGGATGATTTCTTTATGAGTTGAGTGAAACAGAAAGTCAACACAGAAAATGCATGATGTAGTATTTGTGTGTAACAGTATATTTACATGAAGGTATTCAAGGTGAGGTGCATCATGGGAAAGACAAAGGAGCTTCCACAAAGACTGAGAGATTTCATCACACCTGAAGGGCCTTAGAAGATCTCCAGAGAGAGAGAGAGAGAGAGAGAGAGAGAGAGAGAGAGAGAGAGACCGCCTCAGATTATTCATCTTCTCATTTTGCAGTAATAATAAATATCTTATTTCAGCAGGACTGTTTTGTTTTGTGTGGATGTTTGATTCTCAAGTTTGTGTTGTGCTGCCCCCTGGTGGCGTCACGGCTCCGCTGCACCTCCACTGAAATAAAATATTAAGGTGAAATGTTGTCATGAAAACTCAGTTGAAACGACTCCTATATTCACTAAGATCAAATGTAAAGTAGTAAGTAAGTAAAACACATTTCAGAGTCTGGATGTTTCATGGTTTGTTTCTGTGGTCGAACGAAGCTGAGTCAGAGATTTTTGAAAACAATTCATTTTTACCCAGAATCTTTGTAAATGAGTTCAAATCACTTTAGACGCTGGAGCCGCTGACGTGACTCAACTAAACAACCTGGTGCCGACATCAGGTCAAAATGATTTCCTGTTCTCTCACTTCTTGTTCCATGTTTGGTCTCCTCCACCTCCTGAGAGAAACATCTGGATCTTTAGTTGCTAAATGCTAACAATCCTCAGATCTTCTTCTTGCATTCACCTTGTAGCACCTGCCCGCTTGTCCACCATGGCATCTAAGAGCCTTCAGCCGCTCTGCCCCCCCGAGGCTTCCTCCCACCAGACCTTCACAACACTGACTGTCTCCATTTTTAAATCACATGTAAATCTGTTAAAACTTTATTCACTGCTTGTGTTGTTTATCTGCCGTGTAAAGTGACCTTGAGGGCTGTGAAAGGCTCCTATCAATAAAATGTGTTATTAATAACATCACCTTTCTGTAGCCGTTTGTTAATCTGATGACGAACTAATCACGTATATTAACTGTTTACATTAATTATTTAGAATTTGTGCATAAAAGATCGAGTGGAAATGCTCAACATTCTAAAAAGATTTAAAGAAAATTTTGAGGTGGAAAGTTTGAGTCTGCAGAAGTTTTTTACCTCGATGAAAATACAGCACATTATGAATAATTAAATACACAAAATATTTACGGGAAAGTAGGACACAATTTTTCTCCAAAATTTGTCTAGGAGCAAAAAAAATTCTGACAGATTTTTAGACGTGTATAGTTCTTGCCAATGAACTATAATCGCGAATAAATACATTTCCAAACATGCACATTTAAAAAGATAAAAATAAAAGAGACAGGCAGCACTCTGTGTTGTAGGAGTTTGGTTTAATATCATACTGAAAAATAAATTAACGAAAAATAACTTTAAAATGCAACATATGACGAAAAGAGAGAAAGAAATCCTGATTATAAACATTCTTTGCCAGCAGGGGGTGGAATCGCAGTGCTCATGTAAGATTAAATTTACAAATATATTTATAAAAAAGGAATTTATTAGACATATCCACAAATCACGAAAGCATTCCTTTACATCCAGGGAGCTGAATCTGGTTCTACCACCTGACCGTCGTTCTTCCAGCTACAAAAAGGTCTAGAAAATTTATATTTATATATGTATAGATTTCATACACATGCCCTGTGCGCGGATGAGGCTGTAAAAAACTAAACTGTACAAAAACAAAAAGCACACGGTGGTGATGTGGATGGAATGATGATGATTCAGCAAAACAAGGGGACGACCTCCGACCCCATGAGCTGAGGTCAAAGTCGGGATTGAACCTTTCAGTCATCGATTAACGGATTGTGGCGATGAAATGTGAAACAGTGAGAACGAGCATCAACTGGATATTTAGTGTTTGTACTAAAACAACTTCCTGGTGCTTTAAAAACAGAGGTGGTGGTTCATGAGGAAGAGGAGCAGGAGGAAGAGGAGGAGGAGGAGGAATGACGAGAGAGGGAACAACACTCAAGTTCAATAATTTAATATTATCTACAGATGAACCGGAGGAAGAAACTAAAAAGGATTTTACTCTGAAACCCCAGAAGTCAGAACTTTTAAGACCAACAACCAGTTTAAAGGAAATGTTTAAAAGCCAAAATGATCTCACAGGAAAGAAGAAATTGTTCAACATTTTCATAAATATGCAAACTTATCGCAGTGTCTTCTTGAGATCCGAGGATCGTTGTCAGTCTGGTGCTCAGAGGCGGAGCAGCGGGGAAGGTTTTAACCTTTTGTCCCTCGTCTCAGTCGACTCCGCCTCCAACGCCACGCACACGAGCTCCACGTCCGTCACAACGTCTCGCAAACTAAGTGCTGTGAAATCTCTCAGGTAAACACAAAAACATGGAGGTAAATTCCAGAAATCAAAGTTAAAAAGAAAATCATCAAGTCGCGATCTCACGACAAACTGGTCTAAAGGTAACGGCGTCTCGCCAGCACGCCGCTCCATCAGCGTCCGTCCAATCACACGGACGCTGATGGAGACGAGTCTGGTTTTAGGGGAAATCTTCTCTTCAGATCTTTCCCAGAATCAGAAACTTTAAATATAAAAACCTTTAGAGTAGCTTCAGACCGTTAAAACAAATACTTTAGTTAAAATCTGCTTTTTATGTGAAGTCACTTCCTAATTTATATTAAGTACTTAGTTTTAAGAATATTTGATCAAATTCAAAATGCTCAATGCTCATGTAACACTAATGATCCAACTAAACTGTACCTGATTATATATTTTCCATTTTAGTATTAATATAAAACTGCAGGGCTGAAAAGGGACCACTGCATGAACGAGTTCATCTTCACTGAAGAAGACTGAGATAATGAATATTTGAATGAATACATTTTTTTCCCCACATGCAGTTGAGAGTAAAGTGTCTCTAGTCTGTGAAGGTTTGATTAGAGTTTAACTTTATTAAACTCTAATCAAACCTTCACAGACTCAGTTTCTGATTTTGGGTGAGAAAGAAAAACGTTTCCTGAAACCGAACCGTCCTCGTTGCCCTGGAAACCATTCGTCTGTTTGTCGCCTGTTGAACTGAGTAAAGCTGTAAACTTTGGTTGTGACTCCTCCTCCCGACGCCGCCCGGCGCCAGACGACAGGAGGAGGGACGGTGGTCGTGCTCTTCATTCGTACATTCACATAAACGGGAATTGTAAAAGTCGACAGGTGAACACACCTGCGATGACGCGGTGACAGAATAATGGCCCCTCCCACAATAACACCTTAACCCCGCCCACTAAATACATCTGGGTCTACAGCGATCCCGACACCTACAGCCGGCGCGGCGAGGAACCCTCATCTACACTGGGAACAAAAACTGATTCACACGCCTCAGACGTCCTAAGCACGCCGTTTCCAAACTGTACAGCGGAAGAGAGAGAGAGAGAGAGAGCGAGAGAGGGGTGGGGGTGGGGGGGGGGTGAATAAAACATGACCGAAGACGCGAGCTGCTAGTTTTTCTTCTTGACGTTGTTGTTTGAGGCGAGTCGGGGGCGGGGCACCGGGATCAGGCTTCCCAACGGGACTCGACTCCGAGCCACCTCGAAGAGTTTGTAGAAAACCTTGAGGAGAGGGAGAGAGGGAGAAGGAGAGAGGGAGAGAGGGAGAAGGTCAGAGCGAGTGAACGAGCCGGAGGAGGACGAGACTCAACACACAGACACCACAACACACATGGGACGCACAGACACGTCCCTGAGGAGCTCACCTTCCGTGGAGTCCTCTGGAAGCAGAGAGGAAATAAAGGACAGAATAAAAGGAACAATCAGAAATTCTGTCAGAAGTTTGCTGCTGGATATTGGAGATAAACTTCAATCTATCCTGTGTTTACTCTTCATTTCTCTCTGGTTATAAAACCAACACCCGGGTATTTTTATATCTAAAATCTTTGTCTTTTCTCTTCCTGTTTAACAACCAATCAGAAAGCTTCCCGGAGTCTTTAACTTCCTCCTGGTTACTGTCCACTCGATTGGCTGCTGTGAACGACCAATCAACGACCACGACAGTTCCTCGTTAGCTTCATGTTTTTACCAGACACATAAATGAGGAATCAAACAGAACCGTTTCACTGGAGAATTGAATTTACAGATTTAAGTTTCTCATAAAAGATGAAAACATAAGTGGAAGCACTTCCTCACACTTTGTTAATAAAGTTGAAATGAATCCACCTCTCACCTGTTCCCAGAGGGTTTCAGCAACCTGGTCGATGACTCCTCCCACCTCACGGAACTCTCCTGAGTATTTGACGTAGGCCCAGAGGCAGAGCGCCGCCAGAGCCACGCCCATCAGCAGGTTGCACACAGTGGCCACCGAGTTGATGCCCACAAACCCCGTGACCATCGACACCACGTACATGATGAACATGACAGCGAACAGCGTGGCCGGTGTCCGTGCAGCAAAGAAGATGTTCTTGCCGTCGTTGTGCTTGTTGAAGTTGGCGCAAGCTTCGTCGAGCTCCGCCTCCAGCTGCTCCTGGTAGCGCCGGCAGAACTCCTCACCGCCCATCTTCTTAACGGAGCGGAAGTGTCGCACCGACGCCTGCCGCAGCTCCACGTGACGGCGCTCCAGCTCCGTCGGGGACATGTAGGGTTTATCTCCACCACACACCTGAGAGCAGCACACGACACAAGGTAACGCAACAATTCATTTAAAGTCTCGCACAACTGGATGTGTGTGTCTGTGTGTGTGTGTGTGAGTGTGTGAGTGTGTACCTGCTCCATGCTCTTGTTGTACATGTCTTTGGCTCCTGCTACAGCTGCAAGGTTATTGGCCTCAGCTGTTGCCTGGCAACAGATGAACAGAACGTTAAGTCTCATCTGATGGTTGATAATAAAACTCTAATTCTCATTCTAACATTTGAACCATAGTGAGAAATAAACTCGGCAAGAAAAAAAACATTTAAAAAATGTATTTAGTCAATAAAGTCGTCTGATATGATCTTTCACAGTCTGACGAGAATCAGCTGAACTGACCTGCAGCATTGACTTTGGGTGAGGAAGCTCCTCCCCCTGGTAGATCTTCATGTAAGCCTGAAAAACAACAAACATGAACGATAGAATGTGGAGGAATGAAAACAAGCTGAACGAGTTCACGTTGTGTGGAGAGCGATCGATGACCAATCGCACGGCGGCAGGACAAACGCTTCACTTCCTGCTGGACCACGCTCACTAATCAAACATCACAATCCATCTCATCGAGTTAGACCCCACAGTGAAAACTTTATCTAAATCGAATTTAATTTTAAAACGAGACTTACCTCCTTTTGGCAGCAGGTGGTGCTGTCGCTATCTCTATACTAGACTAATAGATCAGTTCAGGTCAAAAACGCTCTTCTCTCTTCAGATTGTAAACGTTTGTCATCTTTACATCAAAGACATCTAGAGATTATGACACTGTGACATTAAAGCAAACTGACAACAAAGAATTATTTGCTTAATGAATCCTTTGAAGTGTTCTTTTATAGCTGTATATTGTAAAGCAGCCAAGAGCGGTTCATCAAAGTTTAAAACATGTCACTTCCTGTCGCCAGCAGGTGGCGCTGTAATGAGTCAATATTGATATGGATCTGCTCAGGGCGGGACTGTGAATGTGTGAATGAGGTTTGAGGCTGAAAGAACGATGCACAGAGGAGTTATAATAAATCCCTCTTATTTTGGCGAATCATCAAAACGCCACGTCACGCCGTGTGATGAAATCATTTATACTGAGGTGGTTTATGTCTCCATCTTGTTGAGATGAGTCACAGAACTTGGAGTTGAACGAATGAAAGCCCAAGGACAAGTTCAGACTTATTTGTTAGTCATGGCGTGTAATCAAACTTTTACGCCGCTCCACGGTCACACCGTCTGATGAAAACTCGAAATTCGAGGTAGTTTATAAATATCTCCGTCTTGTTGTGAGGACACTCGTGTCCATATGAAGTTGATTTTTAGAAAACGCCCAAAATGGCCACTAAATCCAAAATGGCGGGCTTCCTGTTGTGTTTTTCCCCATTGCACCTCTGGACTTTTTCTTTTTGTCTAGTCATGATACACCTGGGCTATGATTTGTGAAGATCGGTGAAAGCTAACAGGGGCTTTCCCTTAGATGGCGCTGTTGAGCCCATTTGAAATTACTCCAGAACACAATTCATTTTTTAGAGTTTTGAATTTCCTGCAAACTTTGGTAAGAATTTGAGCGTCTCGGCCTGAAAAATCCAAAAAGGGAAAAACAAATCCTTCATAATACAATAGGGCCTCCCGGTGCTCGGGCCCTAATCAGTAAATTTACAATCGTGTTTTCTTATTGAGCAACAATCTGTAATCTGAAGTAAAACAGGAGAAGTCACCTTGAAGTAGTGCAGCAGGTCTCTGCAGGTGATCTTCACTCCTCCGATCTCCTTCTCCACCAGGTTCTCTGGCGACAGCAGCGTCGGGACCAGGTTGATCAGCTCCTTCTTAAACTCCTCATCGATATCTGAGACACAGAGACGTTAAACATCCGACTGCTTCAGAACCAGTGATTGAGAACATTAAACCTGACGTACATGAAAACGTGTGATTCTCCCTTTAGAGCCGCAGGAGACGGGTCATGTTTTATATTAATTTACAGCTAAAATCAGAAATATTCAACCCCGCAAAGATTTTAAAGATTGATCAATTTAAGTTCAGAAGAGCAAGATTCTGCTTCGGATGATTTCTTTATGAGTTCAGTGAAACATCAAATCAACACAGAAAATACATGTAGTATTTGTGTATATTTTGTTAAGATATAATATTGTTGTTTTTAAAGCTGTCTGACAGTTTTTATGGCCTAAAGTGGAGTTGAAACATGATGAAGCCTTTGGGAACTCTATGATGATCCTCCCCTGGCCTCAGCCGGGACGTGTATATAACAGATTACAGCAGAATTTCATTGATTAAAACAAAAGATTCAGACCAAGACAGTTTCTGAAAACCTGCCGACCAAGAATCAGACGTTTGGATGAGGAAAGACAAGTTTGCTGATTTTAGAGTTTTTTCTTAAAGTTCATGATCTCTAGTGGAAAGTCACTGAAGCCAAATGTTTAATATGTCAAATCTTTTTATTTCATGTCTCCTTCTGCTTCAGAGGCTGAGAAAGTCCTGAGTTGGTGATTCTCTCAGCTCTTCAGAGAAGCCTCATGTGTTAGATGGTCTTTACTTGTTTAAATGTATTAACTCCTCAGATTCACCACGGTACCGCTGGACGGGTTGGGGATGGGGTTGGGGTTGGGGTTGGGGTTGGGGATGGGGATGGGGTTCAGGTTGGGGATGGGGTTGGGGTTGGGGATGGGGTTGGGGATGGGGTTGGGGTTGGGGTTCAGGTTGGGGTTGGGGTTGGGGTTGGGGTTCAGGTTGGGGATGGGGTTCAGGTTGGGGATGGGGTTGGGGATGGGGTTGGGGTTGGGGTTCAGGTTGGGGATGGGGTTCAGGTTGGGGATGGGGTTGGGGATGGGGATGGGGTTGGGGTTGGGGTTCAGGTTACCTCTGAGCCGGCCGTCGAACTGAGGGTTGGTGGCGACCTTGAGGCCGGGGTGAGGCAGCAGGAAGCAGCCGATGTTTGAGAAGCAGGAGTGGATGTGTTTCCTGACGTTCTGCAGCTCCTCGTGCTGGTTCTGCTTCACCTGGACACACACGCTCACGTTAGCTTCACTCGGACTCGTGAGTCTGAGACCGTCTCCAGGGACGGATCCTCTGTCCGTCCCAAAGACTTCAGAAGCTTCCCACAGGGCGGAAGACCCTCTGCTCTGCCCTCTTCTCACAGGAAGCAGTTTAATGCAGACATTAAACTGCACTTTTCAGCACAGGTCATTTATTGTGATACTTAATAAATGAAGTAGTTCACTTGCCTGCAGCCGTTTCTCCAGGAAACTCATTCCTCCGTCCAAACCATACGGATGCTCGTACGGGTAACTCCAGTCTCGGATCAGGAACATCAGAGTCTGAAAACACAGGTTACGGATTCAGGATCTGGATTCTACGACTTCATCCAGATTAGAAAACTTACGGAGAAGATAAGACTCCAGAAGCAATTCTTTATATACAACTAAATGTTCTACCCCTTGTCATCTGAATACTCGGCTGTGACCTGCTGCTCTTACCTGGAAAGGTTTCTCGTAGACTTCCTCCATCGCGAGTCTCCCGTACTCCGTGAAGAGCTGAGGAGACACAGATGGAATCAACAATCATCATCAATGCTGAGCAACATAATCAAACACATCTATAAACTCAGACATGATTTGGTCTCTGTGAAAAGAAATGATGTACGTGATCATTTGCATATAGAGCAGGAAGTGAGATCCGATCACAAGGTCATGGGAGACAGACAGGACACATTTTGCTCAAACTATATAAACGACAGGTGTTAAAACCATCTGAACGGGATCGTTTCCCCGGACATCAACATGTCTCCTGTGAAGCAGCAGCAGGTTGTAGGTCCGACTCGTTCAAACAGGAACATCTAGGCGAGGGGCGGAGCCTGTAGAGCAGCAGGAGGCGGGACCTGACGTGTAAACTCTGCTGTGGACAGATCAGTGTTGTTGTTTCCAGCTCCTCCCACACGGCGTCGAATCATCAGCAGAAGATCTGGAATCTCCTCGTGTTTCCAAGTGGACGTCTTCGTCTTCTCCGTGTCCGGCTCCTCTTCTTCATCCTGAGATCTTTGTGTTCTTCAGGTTTCACTTTACCAACTAAAGGGCTGAAAGATAAACATTTGTGTTCTCACAGCCCCCCCCCCCCCTCCCGAACAGTTCAGGAGGATCCAGAGTTCAGTGCAGGTCTGACACTGATCCTCCTCCTTCTGGTCCAAGAACTGTTTCCATGTGTGAAGCCAACATGTGCAGAACCATGTGGCATCATCAAATCCCGCCCTCTCGGTTTGATTGACAGGCGCTCGGACATGCACTGATGAACTGGGCCCAAACATGGAAGAGGATTTTTCTCCAGGTTTTGTTTGAGAGCAGTTTCTTCCTCATAAGGCTGCGTTCAGTTTAATCCGGACACAGATCTCATCAGTCGTGTCTTTAAAAAGAAAACGACTTTCACAGAACGGCTGAAGTGAATCTGGTGGATTACAACAACCAGAAACTGAACTAAGTATCTGAGACAAAGGATCTGGAGCAGCAGCAGGTTTAATAAAATCTCCTGCTGCAGAACCTTCAACAAATGGAGAGTTTTATTAGTTGTCATGACGACACTTGTCCTTCATTAAAGGATCATTCAGACTTTAACTCAAATCTAAATTAGCAGCAGCTCACTACGGAGCAAGAAGAACTGGAAACTGTCAAACAGCAGCTGCAACGTTAGTGTTCGTCTGATAAGCACCTGAACTCCAGAGGTTCTGTGTATGACACCAAACATGAGTCAGCAGCTTCTTCTGCACCATCTTCCATGTGCTGTAACACTGATCCTTCCACAGCAGGGTTTATACGTCATGTCCCGCCTCCTGCTGCCCTACAGGCTCCGCCCCTCGGCTGAACGTTCCCACATGTTCCTGTTTGAACGAGTCGGACCCGACGACCTGCTGCTGCTGCTCCACAGGACAAACACTCATTAAAAGAGTCAGATGATTTGGTTTCACCACAGAACACGTGACTTGCTGGTTCTCAGCTGCTTACATCAGGTAGTTTGTTATTGTTAAGATCCTTCAGTAAATTAAAATCAAGTGAAAGCATCCGGCTGATACCGACCTGAAGGTGCTGCAGGTCGTCTTCCTGGACGTTCTGGGACAAGTTGTAAACCTAAAACACAAACAAGCATTGAGCCGTTATCTCTTTAAAGTATAAGAAGACGCAGCCCGAGTGGTGACGATGATCATTGACATGATTCATTTTTAATAAATCAATAGTTGTGCAGCAGCTGACCTGGACGGAGCTGGTCATGGTGCTCAGAGCGAACAGAGTGGCACAGTCTTTAATAGTTGATTGGCTGTCAAATGCCCCCTGTGTGTCGATTAGTAGAACTGCAACCTGCAACAACAAAAGCGCACAATCACGTCATCACATCATCACATGACAAAGTGGACGGCGGCGGCGGCCCGTGAACCAACCTTGCAGCCGTCTGGTTTCTCCACCACAAACACCTCGCTCCAGGCCAGGATGCCGGTGGTCTCTCTCTCACAGCCGCCACGCCAGGTGAAGCCCGTCAGAGGCTCGTCCTCGCTGCCCACCCAGGAGCTGGACTGGGGGGGGGGGGGGACAGAGGAGGAGGGGGAGAAGTTTACAACACGGTTTAAAGACAGGTGTCAGATTCAAATCAGTTTGATCTCAATGAGACAAATCACTGCTTCACTGGTTTGATACTGTAAGATAGAGGGGAGTTTACACATGAACCTTTCCTGTGGTACATCTTATGTCATATTACAGGGTCAAGGTATTGTAATAAATTATATTTTCTATAAATCTGAATAGATCAAATGTTGCTTTGTCCCTGATCAAAAGTAATTTCTCACACTGATGAACTTGTACAAAGCTTCAACAGTTTAGAAAAAAGCTTCTCACAGTCAATGACCCTCGTACATGAAGTATGTTAATCAGCTAAAACATGACTGAGTCCTTGTTGCACAGTTCAGTCCCTTCATAACAAGGGTGCGTGTGATCATTTCACACATAAACATGGTCTTTCTGTGCGATAAGCAGCACACAGCCGCCCTGCAGCTGGAGGCCACAGAGCAGACATTGTGCTGGAGTGAAATCCTCTTTCCCGTGTGGTGAAACGCTGCAGGCTGTTCCTGTGCTTACTGCAGATTAACAAGGAGCGAAGGTTGAGTCACGGATTCTAAACTCTGCACCGTGGAACCTTTCAAACAGAAACACTTCTCCTGGGTCGTTTCACTCTGCTGCAGCGACAGGAAGTCACCTGGAACAATACCAGTGTCCCCCAGGTCAAATGAAAAGGTGGATGATAATTTGATACAGTGATCTGTGACTTTTATGATTGAAGGAAAGGTTGAGAAAGATTCATGTTTTTACAACTTGTCTGAAAACTTCCAGAGTTGTAGCTCAGTTGAGTTCCTTATATTTTCAAACCTGCAGAAATCTGTAATTTCAAATCAAGGAAAAAGAGTCATTTCATTCGGTTGCCTGTTGGTGGCGTCATACCCACTTTGTTCATGCGTCTTCAAAGTGAGTGTTTACCCAGTTTGAAGTCACATGTTTAACCATACACTTTAGATCTGTGGTTTTTAACTCAATGTCCGAAGCGGAAAGAGAAACGTCTGGATCTTAAATCAGCTGCAGTTCGACTCTCAGCCAATCAGAGACGAGTCAGAGAAACAGTTTGAACATGAAGCTGCTTTATTCACTGGAGTGAATCAGTGGTTTGTTTTGGAGGAGACGACGTCTGAGGAGAATTCAGATTAAAAACTGAACCATCAACACAATTGAAATGTTTATATAACTTAACAGAGACTTTCTGTTTCCTCCAGTTCCTTGAGTACCTGCTTGTACATGTATCGCAGCATGAAGTCCAGCAGGAAGGACTTGCCCTTGCGGAATGCTCCAGCCACACAGACGACGACCACGTGGAGGTCCTGCACCTCCTCCTGAAGCAGCAGCCGCTCCAGCACCTCCTCCTGCAGCGTGAACGAGTGCTCCTCCTCGTTAGCGACCACGATCTGAATGGGCCGCGCTCTGCCCGCCTGCGGCAGGTCGTCTTCCTCCTCAGGCCTCATCTGGGACGTGTCTGCTGTGAACCTGTGGCCATCTGAGAAGGAGAAAGATGTTAAACTCCAGACTAAAAGCTGAAGTCTCAATAACGTGTCATCTTGATAACGGCAAGTTCCTGTTAAACTACACACTTCTGAATCCATCTGTATCCAGATCCAGAATCCTCGCTGACCCGGGATCAGACAGGAGCCACGAGCTGGTTTCAAGTTACTTCACACCAGATTTCAGACCAAAGCAACATTGCTGCATCTGACCTGGAACTGGGGATTACTGAGCCTACTTCTTCCAGAAGTCACGGTCTGTGGAAGCCACATCTCAAGGGGAACATTGGATGAGCTTCACACTTGGTTTGTGTTGAGGGCCGAGGGATGTGCAGAGATACATTCAATAAAAGTTATAAAAACCACCCAGTTGATCATAAGCAGCTTCAGCACAGATAAACCAGTCAGGATGAGCAGAGACTTTTCTTACTTCACTCTACATCACAGCTCTGCTCTAGGGTCGGGTGATAAGTGGAAATCAATTACTGCTGCAAACGATTATGAAAACAAAAGATGGTTATCCTGCGTTCTGTCAGGCCCATGACACCCGGGACACAATATCTGCTGCACGAGGTTTCTGGTACAACAACTGCAAGTCGAGTTATGCACACAACTCAAAACACTTCAGTGGCTCGCTGCTGCTTCAAGATCCGGACAGACACACATTCAGCATCGCACCATTCGTCCTCCGTCTCCCTCTGACCTGCAGCCACGTCCACAATCAGATACTGGAGTTTACTTTGTGTTTGTAAACTCATTGAAAAAAAATCTGCAGTCGATCAAATGTGTTAAACCTCCTCAGTGTGTTTACACATCAACTTGTGTTGGACTTGTGATACATTGCTTTTGATGATTGATATGGTCTCATCTCCACTGTTAATCACGTGACATACTTCAGTTTAACCAGTTCAGTGTCAGTGATGCTCTCACACGATTAACTTAATAACATTTGGCCATGATAGTGATTAATAGTAAAACAACTAAAATATTAAGAGAACAGACGAGATTGTTTTTAGAAAGATGGAGTGATGTTGTTTCAGCTTCCCTCTTTGTTTCCTCTTCGTTCTGGAGGAGAGACTTTCCCCTCAGGCAGGTCATGTACAGGACGGAGAGAACACTGAGAGACTGAATTAACCGGATCACTGATCATCTGAGACGCTGCAGTTCAACCACATCATCATCATCATCATCTTCATCGCCCCAAAACGTCTCCCTGCTCTTCATTTACATTCTCCCCTGGATGTAAAGGAACGTCAACAGTGACGGACTACAGCATCTCGTTTTATTTTAATAAAAGAATCAGATTCCTGGATACTGGGAGATGTGCAGACGTGTCATCCATCTTCATCACATGGCGTCCACTCCAGTGAGTAGCATCACGTCCAATCCTCAACCTGACACACAGCAACTCAAGCTATTTTTTCAAGATGACAACTGGCTCAAAAAGAATCCCGAGGTGAAATTCATCCATAGAGTCAAATATGACTTTGAATCATCCAGAGCTGCAGATCAGTGACCACAAGACCTCTGCCTTATAAGGAGAACGCTTCATTAGTCCACGGTGGACCTGACCCCGGGAATCCACCGACTCAAGACTCTTCTATTTACTGTAAACCTGCAGATTCTCCTGAAGTTTCCTCTCTCCTGAGCTCCTGAGACGACATCAGGAAACTTCTGTTAAGCAAAGCCAGGCCCATCCACACGTTGGCTCGTGGTGGAACAACGGTGACGCATCAGATTTCAGTTGAAAGTGCACAGGAAGCATT
This sequence comes from Limanda limanda, assembly GCF_963576545.1. Classification (NCBI taxonomy): domain Eukaryota; kingdom Metazoa; phylum Chordata; class Actinopteri; order Pleuronectiformes; family Pleuronectidae; genus Limanda; species Limanda limanda. Next base: position 829,313 of record NC_083637.1, on the reverse strand, counting down.
GATGAGCAGAGAATTGATTGACAGTGGATCATTCAGTCTTAATTGTTAGAGCACAGACGGATGTTCTGCTCAGTTGTTGTTCTGCTTTGGACTGAGACCACACTTCATATCAACATCCACAGAACGCTGACCTCTGCTCAAACTGGGTCCAGATGTTTAAACAGCAGCAGTGTCCTTCAACTTCATGAAATGATTCTATCTCTGGTAAGAAAAATAAAACTCCACTAAGGTCAGAGTCTGGAGTAAAACAAAAAGTATATATATATATATATATATATATATATATATATATATATATAATATAAATAGAATTGTCAATGATTCCTGGAGATGTCTTAACAAAGTTTTTTATCATAAATTCTTATAACAAGAGTATAAAAAAAACCCAGAGCCAAATATATAGAACGTGAATGAAGAGAACATTTGATGTCATATGTATCTATACACATCTTTTCTGCATCATTTATTCTATAAAAGTTGTAGTGTCTGTTACAGGCTCATATCAGCTGATATTTATGAGTCCGGTTCTACAGTGGATCATCAGGTCATGTTTGACCCATTTAAGTTCCCGACATTTGTTAACAAACACGACCACGATAGTTAACAAGCTAATTTTCTTGCTTATCCAACAGGTGGCGCTGGCCTATGGATTCATGGATTCTCACTTTAAACTACTAACTTAGTCATAACAAAGTTTGAAGAGCGCAAACCTAAAACATGAACCTGGACTGTGGAGAACAACAGCAGCAGTTTCCAGAGAATGTCCGGGTCTGACTCGTTCACACCAACAAGAACATGTGGGAATACCAGGTGAGGGGCGGAGCCTGTAGAGCAGCAGGAGGCGGGACCTGACGTATAAACTCTGCTGTGGACAGATCAGTGTTGTTGTTTCCAGCTCCTCCACACGGCGTCGGCCTCATCACCAGAAGATCTGGAATCTCCTCGTGTTTCCAAGTGGACGTCTTCGTCTTCTACGTGTCCGGCTCCTCCTCTTCATCATGAGATCATCACGTCCACTCGCTCTCTGGGAAGCTTCCACACATTGTCCTGCTGGTTCCTCACATGGACTCACTCTGACATGTTACACACATTTTACCAGAAGATCCAGAACATGTCCAGAGACACTGACTCAGACATGTGTCCTCACGTCCAGAACATGAGAGGAACACATCCAGACTCCAGCTCATGTCTAGAAGCAACTTGTGTCCTTGAATTAAAAAAGACATTAAAGGCAAAGCTCTGGTACAGAATCTGACCCGACTCCCATCAACACGCTCAGTGAGTGTCGGGTCTTACAGCAACTTTGTCCTCATTCAATGATCAGAATAGAGCTGAACATGTGACTGGGGAATAAGAGGATAACCACACCAGTACACACGCGTCACATGACTACTGGCGCCTCAGGTTCTGCCCCAGTTTGGTCTGAGCTCAGTGAGCAGCTCTTCTCCACAGGTCGAGTCCCAGCAGCAGGTTCACACTGAGCTCCTGTTGAACTCACTGGAAACCAGCACAGAAGGTTTCAGACAGTTTGTAAACCAGCACCACAGCAGGTAAAGCCCGGTGGTCCTGTAGATATGATGAGTCACAAACCACTGTGGTGAACACCAGGACTCTCAAGCAGTGATGTAGAAACTTGATGCAGCTTCATGAGTCGGTTCTGTTCCACCAGGGTAAAGAGAGAAACAACAGAACTCTGAAACGTGTGGAATTATAAAACGAGTCTCTATCGATCAGAAGCTCTGCATGTTCGACAGGAAACAGAACCACCGCGGACCAGAGGGATAACAAACACAGACGTTAGGTTAAGATTCTGAATGAAGCCTTATGAACCGTTATCTACAGGAATTAGAATTAATTGGCTCAATTTCTGAATCTTCAGTCCTCGTGTTCCACTGAGGAGAAGTTAAGGCTAACAGAAGCTAGCTAGCGTTTAAAGCCCGTGTGCCGTTAACCCAGCTAACGATGCTAACGATGCTAGCTCGCTGTTGACAGTCTCTCAGCTGACGGGACAATAACGGGTTAGCTCGAGGAGGCTAGCAGCTGTTAGCACAGTGCTAACAACAAACACACATTCAGGTGAGCAGCTCTGCTAGCAGCTAGCGGCTAGCAGCTAGCGGCTAACAGCGGCTCCGGGACCACACACCGGGGGGGGGATGAGCTGCCCGGGCCCCAGGAGGGACGCGGGTCCGGGGGTTCGATTCCCCGCCCGGACCCAGAGGTACAGATGAGGCGGCTCGACGGAGCGGAGCCGCGGTGTCGTTTCAAACCCGTCCCGAGGCGGAGGTCACGTATCCCGGGTTGTCCCCGCTCCCAGCCCCGCTCCCAGTCACCCACCGGCCCGGGTCCCGGTCCCCCACCGGCCCGGGTCCCAGTCCCCCACCGGCCCGGGTCCCGGGTCCCACTCACCCTCGGAGAAGATGCTGTTCTTGTGGTTCCGCTGCTTCAGCCTCGTCTCCTCCTCCGCCGCCATCTTTCCTGCTGCTGCTGGCGGACCGCTCTGACGTCACACGAGCCGAGCGGCGCTAAATACAGGGTCCAGGCCCCGCCCCCTGCCTAGCGAGCCGCTAGCATCCACAGCTAATGCTAACGGTTAGATAGATAGATAGATAGATAGATAGATAGATAGATAGATAGATAGATAGATAGATAGATAGATAGATAGATAGATAGATAGATAGATAGATAGATAGATAGATAGATAGATAGATAGATAGATAGATAGATAGATAGATAGATAGATAGATAGATAGATAGATAGATAGATAGATAGATAGATAGATAGATAGATAGATAGATAGATTACTTTATTCATCCCCTGAGGGAAATTAAGTCGTCATAGCAGCCGATATACTTGAATACAATAAAATACAATACAATACAATACAATAAAATAAAAAATATTGAGGTAGAAAGAATAAAAAACAGAAACACAAGATAAATAGGTAGATAAGGTGCAGTGGCAAGATGATGGTAATAGTACTGATGATATGATGGTAATGTTATTGTTAGACAGTATATAAAAATAGTACAGTATATATAGTATATAATATAGCATAATATATATTTATATATGATAGTAATTATACCAATATAATAGCAGTATATAGTAATAATGGCAGCAACAGTACATATAATAATAATAGTAGTAATATAATAATAATAATAATAATTATAATTATAACATGAACACATGTATAAATATGTGTATATAGACTTATATATCCAAAGAATATACAGAGAGTATGATATAATATATGATATATAGTAGAGGTATAAATATAAGTATTTGACAAGGGATAAAAAGACTCATATTGTATTATTTTATTTAGTTAATTTATATCTAGTGAAAGAGGAGCAGATTATGTGAAATATTATTTTTTCTGAGATTTTCTGTTCAACTGTTAAATTGTTTGGTTTGGTTCTATACTAATATGAAAAGTCTCAATTAGAAAATGTAATATTATTCTAGGTTAATTTATGTTCTTAGATATTTTCTTTTTGTTGCTGTTAAATTTTTTTATGATTTATTTCAACAAATTATTTTTGTGTTATCTTCTAAAGTCAAAGGAGACGTTTAATAAATGTTTGTCAAAGAAGTTTCTGTCGTTTCAGCTCGTTCTTCTCTCTGATGTTTGCTCAAGTGTTTCTGATCAGTTTGGTTTTTATTAGTTATTTGATGATATAAGAATCTTAATGAGACGTGATGATTGACAGCTGAGACTGACTCAGTATTGGTCAAGCTCGTGTATGGGCGGGGCCTCAGTAACTCGACTCCACCCCACGATCAGTACTGCACAGACTGTTATGACATCATAACCACAAGATCAGGGTTAGTCCGACATAGAGCCTTGCCCGGCGGTCGCCCTTCAGATGACAGCGTTAGTACCTGAGATATTTTTGCTTCATTTCTCGCAAGTATGAGGACGTGGAAACATGTCAGCCATCTTTGTTTATAGTCTGGACAAAAACAATTGTATTATAATATTATTTAAAACAATAACCTGCTGTTACCACGGTAACCACATGCAGCTAGCGGGTACTGGCTCCCTCATTAATCGAGCCTGAAACGCATGTACTTTCAACCCGGTCTCAGGCTGCACTGTGATTGGCTAATGTCTGTCACACATCAACACAGCGATGAAAACAGAAGCTGTGTTCTGTTCTCCGGCCACAGGTTCAATTTCATTTCACGCCAGCGACAGATGAGGCTTTGTGCTGCAGAGGAAGATGTTTGTGTGTGAGGTCAGATGTTGTGCAGCAGGGCGGAGCCTCCACAGTCGCTCAGACGATTCTGAAATCATTTCATCTCTGAATTATTGATGAAAACACTGAAGCAGCTGCTTAAGTTGATCAGGGATGAAAAGTCGGAGCAGATCATGTTCCTGCTTTTTCTAAATCTTAGCGGGATCTTCGTTCTCCACTTTACCCCTGCACCATATCTCAGTTCAGGGGTCACATCCTGCAGAGGCTGCATTTAAAGGCTGCTTGCGTCACATGGTTCCTTCCATCCCTGAGAAACAAAGGTTCCTACAGGTGGACTCTTCCTGGCCCAGGAGCCATTGAGCCTCATTGAAGAACTGTTTTCAAAGTTCTAGTGACGTCCAATGCTTGAGTATCACACTTCTACTTATTCCACAGCTGACGGTGCCATGTTAAACACCTAAGGGGAATTGAGAAACTTCAGCTCTGTTGCTAGGGAACAGCTGTAAGGGCGGGACGAGCTGGTGACAGCAGCTTGGAGAATCTTCTGTAGACCAGACTGACCCCTTCCTGTTTGACCTTCACGGTACTAACCCCATCCTGCAGGTCGAGAGGCCAGAGGCCAGAGGTCACAGGTCACCTGTCAGAGGGCAAAGGTCAAATTGGTGCACACAGACAAGTCTGAGATTTCAGGTGAAAATATCCAGACAGGCTGAGCAAATAGTATGGATTCAGATTTGGACTTCCCCTCTGGCGCCACCACGAGGTGATGTATGCTTAGTGACTTAATATGTGCTGATCCTAAAAAACATAACAATAAATATGTAAAAGTCAAAATCACACATATCTTCATTTATATAATTTTTATATGATTGAAATCATTACATGGTGATTAAAAACAATGGATAAATGCATTAACTGATAATCAGTTCAAAATATCTTCTTAATTAATTAGAGCCATTAAGTAAATGATATCTACATAAACATTAACAGCTCATGGGATGGTGCTGGATCGAAAAAGAGAAAAATGACAAAAGAGAAAGTTTGGATCCAGTTCTGGAGACGTCGTCCAGAGTCTGAAACGGTTTCATGAAATGAGATGTGTCTGACGTGAAGCAGCTCTATTTATTAAATCTGCTCAGTGACATTTGAACGTGAAAAACAGTTTCAGACTTGTTCCTCCTCTAACTATAAACTGCTGCTGCTGTGCTCTGTTATCACTTTGTCGACAGTATCACAGAAACAAAGTCCACTGAACTGATATCAGAGGTCAAAGGTCACTGAAGCGGTGATTCTGCTGAAACTGCACAAAGGCACTGGGTAAAGGAGGAAGATCTCTGACAGAGGGAAGAGTTTGAAACGTGACAGATTTCACAATCAGCTCGAGACACAAACTGACTGAAGACAAACGGAATTGTCCCAGAGACACAGAGAGAATCAAACTGTTCCTGAGTGAAGAGACAAACGGACAGAACACCTGAGAGGAGACTCCACACTCGACTCTGGGAAAATAAAACTTTGCAAACTCTCCGTCAGAAAGGAAGCTGGACTCAACCACTGGGAGAAAAACCTGTCGTCCTCCTCAAGTACTGAAGGTAAATTACTGCAGCTCCTTTCTTCATTTTCATTCTCATGGATTATTAATCCTCTGAAAAATATGTTTGTCTTCATTATCTTTATCTCAGGAATTAGTTTGTTTGACTATTGAAAAAACTGCTTTGACCTAATGTTGTGTTGGTGAGTCATGAGTTGAGTTCAGCAGCTCAGTGAGTTTCACATCCTCCAGACGAGACAACAAGTGTCAACACTTCACAATCATCTGAGTTTCATTGTGTTAGAAGTGAGTCTGCATGGACACAGCAGATGATGCGTTCAGGGTCACTCATTCATCAGGAACATTTAACATCTGGTTTGAAACGGCCGGGTTTTCTATTCCAGAGTTGAGTAGTTGTGAGACCAGGTCAATGTAAAGGTGTGTGTTTGTAATGTAATATTATATTATATATATTGTGTTATATTATATTTAATTATATCAAATTATATTATATTATATTATATTATATTATATTATATTATATTAAATTAAATTAAATTAAATTAAATTAAATTAAATTAAATATATATTTATATATATATTATATTGTGTTATATTATATTAAATTATATTAAATTGAATTACATTATATTATATTATATTATATTATATTATATTATATTATATTATATTATATTATATTATATTATATTATATTATTTAATTGTTCTCTTTTCCTGTATTGATACGTCAGAATTATTCCTCGTCATTAGTGAGTCATTCTCAAATTCTTCTACAATATTATGTAACTGAATTGATTTTATAGTTTCTAATGAAATTGAATTGTCTTTATTACTGTTCATGTGTTTGGTTTAAATATAGGTTTGAATAAATTACTATTAAACACCTGACACAAATTCTAAACCTTTCCGAATAATATTTCTGCTCACTATAGAGAGATATGACATCAGAAATAAAAACATGTTCTGCTTTTATAACCACTGATATTTGTTTATTCATTGATCATCTTTGTGTTTACTGATCAGTGTTTTTTCCACCTTTTAAAATCTTTATTCTGTCACATTGAGCAGTTTTTACACTTGTTGGACAGGATTTCACTCCATCATCATCCCTCCATCATCCCTCCATCATCCCTCCATCATCCGTCCATCAGTAGAAAATGGGAAAGATCAGCTCACCCAAAGACAAGTGAGTTAATTTACTGTGTATTTACATTGTTCTGTTCAAACACAGAAATACAAGTATCACCTATGAATATAAATACATGAAGTAAACTCAGGTTCAGGAGCCGGAGCCTCAAAGTGAATCAGTGAAACCAGTCAGATCCTCCCACCCAGCGTTCTCCTTTCAAAAGAAAAGAAGGAACCTCACACACATCCCTCATCCCCCATCCCTCCTTCCTTCTTCCTCATCCCTCCTTCCTCCTTTCTCATCCCTCCTTCCTCCTTCCTCGTTCCTCCTTCCTCCTTCCTCATCCCTCATCCCTCATCCCTCATGCGTCATCCCTCCTTCCTCCTTTCTCGTCTCTCATTCCTCCATCCTCATCCCTCCTTCCTCATCCCTCCTTCCTCATCCCTCCTCCTCATCCCTCATTCCTCATCCCTCCTTCCTCCTTTGTCATCCCTCCTTCCTCCTTTGTCATCCCTCCTTCCTCCTTTGTCATCCCTCATCCCTCATCCCTCATCCCTCATCCCTCATCCCTCATCCCTCATCCCTCATCCCTCATCCCTCATCCCTCATCCCTCATCCCTCATCCCTCATCCCTCATTCCTCATCCCTAATTCCTCCACCCTCCATCCTCATCCCTCCTTCCTCATCCCTAATTCCTCCACCCTCCATCCTCATCCCTCATCCCTCATCCCTCCTCCTTATCCCTAATCCCTCATCCCTCCTTCCTCATTCCTCCATCCTCATCCCTCCTTCCTCATCCCTCCTCCTCATCCCTCCTTCCTCATTCCTCCATCCTCATCCCTCCTTCCTCCCTCCTCCTTCCTCGTCCCTCATCCCTCATCCCTCATCCCTCCATCCTCATCCCTCATTCCTCATCCCTCCTTCCTCATCCCTCCTCCCTCATTCCTCCTTCCTCATCCCTCCTTCCTCATCCCTCCTTCCTCATCCCTCCTTCCTCACCCCTCATTCCTCCATCCTCATCCCTCCTCCTCATCACTCCTCCTCATCCCTCAGATATGATAGATATGTTTTGAGATATGATATATATATTTTAAGGAGACAGAGGTTTAAGGTTGTTTGACTTTGCCAATGGTTTGTGCTCAACTGAAGTCTGCTGCTTACTCAATAAAATGTGACTAAACTTTTATTTTGAAAGGTATTTCGGAGTGTGGTTGATCTTCTTCCTTCTCGGTTTGGGGACACTGTTGCCATGGAACTTCTTCATGACTGCGACCGTGGTATGACATCACTTCCTGTCTGTCCTGTTAATGACCTTGTCCCTGATTGACGACCACAGTCTGATTCATTATTCACGTCGATGGAAACTCCTGATGACGCAAATAAACATTGAGTGAGTTTGTATTTTAACCACGTGTCTCCTGTGTCTTCAGTACTTCACCAGCCGTCTGAAGGACCCATTGGTCGAGGCTTCAGCCAATCAGACAGAGGCAGCAGGTGAACACCGCAGCGTTCTGGAGGCGAAGTTCAACAACGTGATGACGCTGTGCGCGATGCTTCCGCTGCTGCTCTTCACGTGCCTCAACTCCTTCCTGCACACCATGTGAGCCGCGCGCATCCTCTGAGACAACACTGCCCCCTCGTGGACAGAGCAGGGAACTGAAGGAGCAATCAGTCTCTATGAATTATCAATTACCATCATTATATATATATAGCTCTATATACATATATCTATATATATTTTTATATGTAAAGTAAATGTTTTTTTTCCTTTTTTCTTTTTCGAGGAATAGAACAACAACAGTTCGGCTTTTTTGTGGAACTGGTTTATATGCTTATATACCAGTGACAATGATTTATAACAATAATATCTAAATACTTGATCGCTCTCTCCACCGACCGCAACAGGCTTCAACGTTTTTCTTTGTTTGTTCAACAGTTTTCATTATCATGTTGTTTGACAGTTTGATTCCTGAGCCGTCAGTCGATTCTTGATCTTCTTCTTCTCTGGGTTCAGTGTTTCTCAGCGAGTGCGTGTGATGGGCAGTCTGCTCGTCATCATGGTCGTCTTCATCGCCACCGCCATCCTCGTCAAGGTTCCTCTGGAGCCGCTCACCTTCTTCTCTGTTACCATGGTGAAGATCGTCATCATCAACTGTGAGTCGGTTTGTTTACCTGAACTAAACCGGAAGTTACTGGATAAGAACAAATCGTTTTCTAGTACAGGCGCCAGGGCAGTCTGTTGATCTGTTTGTTTGTTTGTTTGTTTGTTTATCTGTTTGTTTGTTTGTTTGTTTGTTTGTTTGTTTGTTTACAGCCTTCGGGGCCGTGCTGCAGGGCAGTCTGTTGATCTGTTTGTTTGTTTGTTTGTTTGTTGATCTGTTTGTTTGTTTGTTTGTCTGTTTGTTTGTTTACAGCCTTCGGGGCCGTGCTGCAGGGCAGTCTGTTGATCTGTTTGTTTGTTTGTTTGTTTACAGCCTTCAAGCCAAGCTGCAGGGCAGTCTTTTGATCTGTTTGTTTGTTTGTTTGTTTGTTTACAGCCTTCGGGGCCGTGCTGCAGGGCAGTCTGTTGATCTGTTTGTTTGTTGATCTGTTGATCTGTTTGTTTGTTTGTTTGTTTACAGCCTTCGGGGCCGTGCTGCAGGGCAGTCTGTTGATCTGTTTGTTTGTTTGTTTGTTTGTTTGTTTGTTTGTTTGTTTGTTTGTTTGTTTGTTCACAGCCTTCGGGGCCGTGCTGCAGGGCAGTCTGTTGATCTGTTGATCTGTTTGTTTGTTTGTTTGTTTGTTTGTTTGTTTGTTCACAGCCTTCGGGGCCGTGCTGCAGGGCAGTCTGTTGATCTGTTGATCTGTTTGTTTGTTTGTTTGTTTGTTTGTTCACAGCCTTCGGGGCCGTGCTGCAGGGCAGTCTGTTGATCTGTTTGTTTGTTTGTTTGTTTGTTTGTTCACAGCCTTCGGGGCCGTGCTGCAGGGCAGTCTGTTGATCTGTTTGTTTGTTTGTTTGTTTGTTTGTTCACAGCCTTCGGGGCCGTGCTGCAGGGCAGTCTGTTGATCTGTTTGTTTGTTTGTTTGTTTGTTTGTTTGTTTGTTTGTTTGTTTGTTTGTTTGTTTGTTCACAGCCTTCGGGGCCGTGCTGCAGGGCAGTCTGTTGATCTGTTTGTTTGTTTGTTTGTTTGTTTGTTTGTTTGTTTGTTTGTTTGTTTGTTTGTTTGTTTGTTCACAGCCTTCGGGGCCGTGCTGCAGGGCAGTCTGTTGATCTGTTTGTTTGTTTGTTTGTTTGTTTGTTTGTTTGTTTGTTTGTTCACAGCCTTCGGGGCCGTGCTGCAGGGCAGTCTGTTGATCTGTTTGTTTGTTTGTTGGTTTGTTTGTTTGTTTACAGCCTTCAAGCCAAGCTGCAGGGCAGTCTGTTGATCTGTTTGTTTGTTTGTTTGTTTGTTCACAGCCTTCGGGGCCGTGCTGCAGGGCAGTCTGTTGATCTGTTTGTTTGTTTGTTTGTTTGTTTACAGCCTTCGGGGCCGTGCTGCAGGGCAGTCTGTTGATCTGTTTGTTTGTTTGTTTGTTTACAGCCTTCGGGGCCGTGCTGCAGGGCAGTCTGTTGATCTGTTTGTTTGTTTGTTTGTTTGTTTGTTTGTTTGTTTGTTTGTTTGTTTGTTTGTTCACAGCCTTCGGGGCCGTGCTGCAGGGCAGTCTGTTGATCTGTTTGTTTGTTTGTTTGTTTACAGCCTTCGGGGCCGTGCTGCAGGGCAGTCTGTTGATCTGTTTGTTTGTTTGTTTGTTTGTTTGTTTGTTTGTTTGTTTGTTTGTTTGTTCACAGCCTTCGGGGCCGTGCTGCAGGGCAGTCTGTTGATCTGTTTGTTTGTTTGTTTGTTTGTTTGTTTGTTTGTTTACAGCCTTCAAGCCGAGCTGCAGGGCAGTCTGTTGATCTGCTTGTTTGTTTGTTTGTTTACAGCCTTCGGGGCCGTGCTGCAGGGCAGTCTGTTGATCTGTTTGTTTGTTTGTTTGTTTGTTTGTTCACAGCCTTCGGGGCCGTGCTGCAGGGCAGTCTGTTGATCTGTTTGTTTGTTTGTTTGTTTGTTTGTTTGTTTGTTTGTTTGTTTGTTCACAGCCTTCGGGGCCGTGCTGCAGGGCAGTCTGTTGATCTGTTTGTTTGTTTGTTGGTTTGTTTGTTTGTTTACAGCCTTCAAGCCAAGCTGCAGGGCAGTCTGTTGATCTGTTTGTTTGTTTGTTTGTTTGTTCACAGCCTTCGGGGCCGTGCTGCAGGGCAGTCTGTTGATCTGTTTGTTTGTTTGTTTGTTTGTTTGTTTACAGCCTTCGGGGCCGTGCTGCAGGGCAGTCTGTTGATCTGTTTGTTTGTTTGTTTGTTCACAGCCTTCGGGGCCGTGCTGCAGGGCAGTCTGTTGATCTGTTTGTTTGTTTGTTTGTTTGTTTGTTTGTTTGTTTGTTTGTTTGTTCACAGCCTTCGGGGCCGTGCTGCAGGGCAGTCTGTTGATCTGTTTGTTTGTTTGTTTGTTTGTTTGTTCACAGCCTTCGGGGCCGTGCTGCAGGGCAGTCTGTTTGGAATGGCCGCTCTGCTTCCAGCTTCGTACACGACTCCGATCATGAGCGGTCAGGGACTCGCTGGAACCTTCGCTGCCTTCGCCATGATCTGCTCCATCGCAAGTCCGACCAATAACTTACAATCAATAACTTTTTCCTCTATTCAATAATTATTTTGTTTGTGTTAATGATGTAAAGTTTGATGTCATAACCCCCCCCCCCCCCCTCCCCTGTAGGTGGAGCTGAACTTAATGACGCAGCGTTCGGTTATTTCATCACCGCCTGTGTCGTCATTTTAGTTTCACTCCTCTCATATGTCCTGCTGCCGAAACTGGTAACACACACACACACACACACACACACACACACACACACACACACGCACACACACACGCACACACACACACACACACGCACACACACACACACACACACACACACACACACACACACACACACACGCACCCACATGATAACCTAATCAAAACAAATGTCAGCTGAACACAGGAAGTGAGGTCATAACAACTAACTTTATTTCCTGAGAGATGAGCTGTGATTGGCTGGCAGATACCTGTGATATCAATTATTATATTGATAATAAAACTGGTTGTGACGCATTCTGATTATAACACTTACACTTCAATGTGTGTTGTAGACATGTGTTTGTAATGTTGTGTTGTTGAAGTCGTAGTTTACAGATTTTCCTCGTGTCATAAAATCTTTTAATGAGACAAAGATCGACAATCAGCAGCAACGTAAAGATAAAAACCAGCTGACACCTCAGCTCACGGTTCAGAATCGAGCCCGCAGCCAAATCTAACAAAATAATAAATAAACAATCTGCAGAAAACCATCTGAAACTCGTAGAATGTCGAGTTTATTACCTGGAGCAGAATTTACACACTGAAACCAACTGAAATAAATAAACAGAACATAAACTTGACTTCATGTGAACATGTAGAAACATGTGAACTTAATCTCTGTCACGTTTGAGTTTGATCGTTGTCTGAACTTTTACATGTTTGTGTTTCAGGAGTTTTTCCAGTTTTATCAAGAAAAAAACAAGAAACAGAGAATGGACGACGAGAACTCAGTGAATCTGATGAGTGAAGGTTCAAATACACACAACACAACCATGTAACTGTACACAACCATGTAACTGTACACATACATGTACACAACCATGTAACTGTACACAACCATGTAACTGTACACAACCATGTAACTGTACACATACATGTACACAACCATGTAACTGTACACAACCATGTAACTGTACACAACCATGTAACTGTACACAACCATGTAACTGTACACATACATGTACACAACCATGTAACTGTACACATACATGTACATGTACACATCCATGTAACTGTACACATAGATGTACATGTACACATACATGTAACTGTACACAACCATGTAACTGTACACAACCATGTAACTGTACACAACCATGTAACTGTACACAACCATGTACACAACCATGTAACTGTACACAACCATGTACACATACATGTAACTGTACACAACTATGTACACAACCATGTAACTGTACACAACCATGTAACTGTACACAACCATGTACACAACCATGTAACTGTACACAACCATGTACACATACACGTAACTGTACACATACATGTACATGTACACATCCATGTAACTGTACACATCCATGTAACTGTACACATCCATGTAACTGTACACATACATGTACATGTACACATACATGTAACTTTACACATCCATGTACATGTACACATACATGTAACTTTACACATCCATGTAACTGTACACATACATGTACATGTACACATCCATGTAACTGTACACATACATGTACATGTACACATACATGTAACTTTACACATACATGTAACTTTACTGATACATGTACATGTAACTGTACACATATATGTACACATACATGTAACTTTACTGATACATGTACATGTAACTGTACACATATATGTACACATACATGTAACTTTACTGATACATGTACATGTAACTGTACACATATATGTACACATACATGTAACTTTACTGATACATGTACATGTAACTGTACACATACATGTAACTGTACACATACATGTAATGTACATCTAACACGTGACTCTTCTTCCTCTGCAGACAGGAAACAGGAAGCAGTTTCTGAAACTCAAAACATCTCCATGATGACAATATTTAAAAAGGTCAACGACATAAAATCTGGATCAATTAAAATCATTGATTGTATGGATGATCAATCATCAGATTGACGATGAGTCTGTTTTCATTGTTTAGAAAAAACCTTTTTGTTGATGACATTAACACGTCACCGTCATGAATGACCTTTGACCTTCAGCTCTGGCTGCTGGCTCTCTCCGTCTGTTTCACCTTCACCGTCACCATCGGAACTTTTCCCGCCATCACGGCCGACACCAAGTCCACGCTGGACATCGGAGAGTCCTGGGGTCAGTTCACACGTTGTTGTTTATTGTTGTTGTTTGTCAGTCATTTAAAAAACAATTCTAATTCAGCGTTTGACCTTTGACCTTTCTGTGGGGTTTAGCTCTTCTTGATCACATGACAGCGTCATACAGGCTTTAATATGATCCCGCCCGGTGCGCTTGTTTTTTAGGCATGTACTTTATACCTGTCAGCTGTTTCCTGCTCTTTAATCTGTGTGACTGGAGTGGGAGGAGCTTAACAGCTGTCTGCCTGTGGGTGAGTTTCAGAGACAACAAACGCACCTACACGTCCTCTGTCTCCACCCGGTTCATACAGTCTGTCCTCTGTGTCTGACCTCTGTCTCCACCCGGTTCATACAGTCTGTTCTCTGTGTCTGACCTGTCTCCACCCGGTTCATACAGTCTGTCCTCTGTGTCTGACCTGTCTCCACCCGGTTCATACAGTCTGTCCTCTGTGTCTGACCTCTGTCTCCACCCGGTTCATACAGTCTGTCCTCTGTGTCTGACCTGTCTCCACCCGGTTCATACAGTCTGTCCTCTGTGTCTGACCTCTGTCTCCACCCGGTTCATACAGTCTGTTCTCTGTGTCTGACCTGTCTCCACCCGGTTCATACAGTCTGTCCTCTGTGTCTGACCTCTGTCTCCACCCGGTTCATACAGTCTGTCCTCTGTGTCTGACCTCTGTCTCCACCCGGTTCATACAGTCTGTCCTCTGTGTCTGACCTCTGTCTCCACCCGGTTCATACAGTCTGTCCTCTGTGTCTGACCTGTCTCCACCCGGTTCATACAGTCTGTCCTCTGTGTCTGACCTGTCTCCACCCGGTTCATACAGTCTGTTCTCTGTGTCTGACCTGTCTCCACCCGGTTCATACAGTCTGTTCTCTGTGTCTGACCTCTGTCTCCACCCGGTTCATACAGTCTGTCCTCTGTGTCTGACCTGTCTCCACCCGGTTCATACAGTCTGTCCTCTGTGTCTGACCTGTCTCCACCCGGTTCATACAGTGTGTCCTCTGTGTCTGACCTCTGTCTCCACCCGGTTCATACAGTCTGTCCTCTGTGTCTGACCTCTGTCTCCACCCGGTTCATACAGTCTGTCCTCTGTGTCTGACCTCTGTCTCCACCCGGTTCATACAGTCTGTCCTCTGTGTCTGACCTGTCTCCACCCGGTTTATACAGTCTGTCCTCTGTGTCTGACCTCTGTCTCCACCCGGTTCATACAGTCTGTTCTCTGTGTCTGACCTGTCTGCACCCGGTTCATACAGTCTGTTCTCTGTGTCTGACCTCTGTCTCCACCCGGTTCATACAGTCTGTCCTCTGTGTCTGACCTCTGTCTCCACCCGGTTCATACAGTCTGTCCTCTGTGTCTGACCTGTCTCCACCCGGTTCATACAGTCTGTCCTCTGTGTCTGACCTCTGTCTCCACCCGGTTCATACAGTCTGTCCTCTGTGTCTGACCTCTGTCTCCACCCGGTTCATACAGTCTGTCCTCTGTGTCTGACCTGTCTCCACCCGGTTCATACAGTCTGTCCTCTGTGTCTGACCTCTGTCTCCACCCGGTTCATACAGTCTGTCCTCTGTGTCTGACCTCTGTCTCCACCCGGTTCATACAGTCTGTCCTCTGTGTCTGACCTGTCTCCACCCGGTTCATACAGTGTGTCCTCTGTGTCTGACCGGTCTCCATCCGGTTCATACAGTCTGTCCTCTGTGTCTGACCTGTCTCCACCCGGTTCATACAGTCTGTCCTCTGTGTCTGACCGGTCTCCACCCGGTTCATACAGTCTGTCCTCTGTGTCTGACCTGTCTCCACCCGGTTCATACAGTCTGTCCTCTGTGTCTGACCTCTGTCTCCACCCGGTTCATACAGTCTGTCCTCTGTGTCTGACCTCTGTCTCCACCCGGTTCATACAGTCTGTCCTCTGTGTCTGACCTGTCTCCACCCGGTTCATACAGTGTGTCCTCTGTGTCTGACCGGTCTCCATCCGGTTCATACAGTCTGTCCTCTGTGTCTGACCTGTCTCCACCCGGTTCATACAGTCTGTCCTCTGTGTCTGACCTGTCTCCACCCGGTTCATACAGTCTGTCCTCTGTGTCTGACCTGTCTCCACCCGGGGGAGGACATACAGCAGATACAGAGATTAATGATGACTTGTTGTGTGTTTCCAGCCGAGGAAGGACAGTGTGTTACTTCCTGTGTTGATTGTGTGTCGCGTGGTCTTCGTGCCGCTCTTCATGCTGTGTAACGTTCAGCCTCGACTGCACCTGCCCGTCTACTTCCACCATGACGGCTTCTTCATCGCCTTCATGATCCTCTTCGCCTTCAGTAACGGATACCTCGCCAGTCTCTGCATGTGCTACGGTCCAAAGTGAGAATCAATCGTGACAGATGTAACCTACAGGGGGCAGCAGATTGCCATCTTCATTTAAGCAATTTTTTACTTTATTTAAAATCTATTAAAAGTTTTATAATAAATATCAAATATGCTTAGATAAACAGAACTTTATTTAAAATATTCATGTTAAATATTTCTTGTTTTGCAGGAACGTTCTCCCTCATGAAGCAGAAACCGCCGGCGCCATCATGGCGTTCTTTCTGTCTCTGGGTTTGGCTTTAGGTGCCGGTCTGTCCTTCGTCTTCAGAGCTCTGGTCTGAAACCTCATCAGGTCAACTTGGATTAGGGTTAGGGTCAAGTTAGGTTTAAGTTCAAGTTAGGTTAAGGTTGGGTTAAGATTATCCTGTTTGGCAGAAAATGGTTCATTGAAACATTATTTTCACGTTCACAATTACATTTTGAGCAGTTAAATGTTTTTATTCTGTTTTAACTTGTAAACCTTCATAAAACTACATTGTTATATTTTATACTACATATGATATTATCGTGACTTTAACATCAGACCATTGTTGCAATTGAAGGTCCAGTGTATTTATTGATGTGAT
>NC_083637.1:772500-805000 GCF_963576545.1 Limanda limanda | reverse complement strand
ATACACACCCAACTAACACACACACACATAGTACTCACACACAGTACACACACACACACACACACATAGTACACACACACAGTACATATACACAGACACATACGTGCAGTACAGACACACACACACACAGTTTACTTTATTTAAATCATGTTGTATGGTGAGTCGCACACATGAGTAGGCGTGTAGTTCACTCTGACTACACGTGTGTACTGTGTGTACTGTGACCCTGTGTGTACTGTGACCCTGTGTGTACTGTGTGTACTGTGACCCTGTGTGTACTATGTGTACTGTGACCCTGTGTGTACTGTGTGTACTATGTGTACTGTGACCCTGTGTGTACTGTGTGTACTGTGTGTACTGTGTGTACTGTGTGTACTGTGACCCTGTACTTCATGTAGTTATTCTGATATTAACATTACATCTTCAAAAGTTGAAACATTTAAAGGAGCTTTTATTCTGACAGGATTAGTTCTCAGCTGTTCAGCCTCAGTTTGACATGTCGTTCTGTCTGAAACCAGATCCAGTTCTGGATCTGCCCCTGGTCCAGGTCTGGATCTGCCGCTGGTCCAGGTCTGGATCTGCCGCTGATCCAGTTCTGGATCTGCCCCTGGTCCAGGTCTGGATCTGCCGCTGATCCAGTTCTGGATCTGCCCCTGGTCCAGGTCTGAATCTGCCGCTGGTCCAGGTCTGGATCTGCCGCTGGTCCAGGTCTGGATCTGCCGCTGGTCCAGGTCTGGGTCTGCCGCTGGTCCAGGTCTGGATCTGCCCCTGGTCCAGGTCTGGATCTGCCGCTGGTCCAGGTCTGGATCTGCCACTGATCCAGTTCTGGATCTGCCCCTGGTCCAGGTCTGGATCTGCCGCTGGTCCAGGTCTGGATCTGCCACTGATCCAGGTCTGGATCTGCTGCTGGTCCAGGTCTGGGTCTGCCGCTGGTCCAGGTCTGATGTCTCTCGCTGGTCTTGTCCCCCTTGCAGCCTGGTGCTGGTGGACTTCAGGGAGGACGGCGGGACCTCGGTCCACGTGGTGATGGGTCACGCTGTGGAAGAGGTGGAGGTCCTGCAGGACGCTGACGAGGCGACCACCGAGCTCCTGCGCGCCTCCTTCCTGCCCCCCCCGAGGACCTGCAGCCTGGACTCCGAGGAGCTGCTGAGGAGAAGGGGCGGAGTCCGGAGCTGGCTGGAGAAGAACCGGTTCCCTGTGGAGGAGGAGGGGGAGGAGCTGAAGGTGGCGGGGGTCCTGACCATTCGGGCCCCGTACGGACCTGAAGACTGCTCCAGCTCCAACCAGATCATTCTGGACCGCATCCAGAAAATGATCCAGAACCTGGTCCAGACTGAGCCCTGAATGCAGACCAGGACAGGAAATCCACCAATCAGATCGCTGCTCTGTGTCTGGACCAATCAAATTGGACCAGCAGCTCTGAGAGGCCTGACACCAGTTTGACTTTGTCCAATTACAACCACGGAACATTGAGGCCCCACCCCCCACGTGCTGATGTCATCAGTGTGATTAAAACGACAAACGTTCAAAATAAAAGTCTGTTATGATGCAAGTTTCCTTTACCTAAAAATATCTTTATTACTTAATTGTACAAAATAAAACAGATCAATATGTTGCAGCTGTTTTCTGATCCTGAGGTTTGATGAAAAGAATAAAGTTCTAACTAAGATCAATACTTCCTCTTGCATCACTGAGCTTATTACAAATATTCAAGATAAAACCTCAGTTACCATGGAAACGGGTCCTGCTCAGGCTCATTTGATTGGAGGGTTTGTGATCTGACGAGTCACATGACGGTGGTCACGTGACTCGTCAACTGCATAATAACATGAACTGAACAAGAGTCATGTGTCTTATGTGTTGTCATGGTGACATTGTTTCACTGTGACATCACTGCAGCCAACAGGAAATGACCCCCCCCCCCCACCGACAGAGACACGAGTCATGTTGTGTCGTCATAGAAACACGTTTATTCCCTTGTTTTTAAGAAGCATCATCACGTTACATTATCAGAACCACTTCAGTACCTTTGTGGTCCTGATCCAGTACCTGACGGATCCTGAACCACCAACGCCTAAAACTATGTCCAAGTGGGTCTGGAGGACCACATTACCCACAATCCTCTCTTCACGAGTCTGCTCAACAAAGGTCCCATCAGGTCTCATCAGGTCTCAACAGGTCCCATGAGGTGCCAACAGGTCCCATCAAGTCTCAACAGGTCCCATCAGTTCCCATCAGGTGCCAACAGGTCCCATCAGCTCCCATCAGGTCCCATCAGGTCTCAACAGGTCCCATCAGGTCCCATCAAATCCCAACAGGTCCCATCAAGTCTCAACAGGTCCCATCGGGTCCCATCAGGTCCCATCAGCTCCCATCAGGTCCCATCAGGTCCCAACAGGTCTCAACAGGTCCCATCAGGTCCCATCGGGTCCCATCAGGTCCCATCAGGTCCCATCAGGTCTCAGCTCACAGGCAAGAAACAGAAATGAACTTCTGACCACAGACGAATGTTCATCTAATGTTCTCCAAACGTTCTCTGACGTTCTGCAGGAGGCCACAATCATGTTGTTTTTCAGAATAAGAGCACATGATCTTGTATTTTGTCTCAGTTTGGACTGGATCAGAGTCCTGATTGGTCGAACAGGTGTGTTGAGATCCATTTTCTACTCTGATCCAATCAGCTGTAGTGTTACTAACAGAGCTCCGCCCCCACCCAGGTTGTCCAACACCTTCCGCCCACTTGTCCCATCACAGTGCAGGGGGGGTGTCCAGCAAGGGGGCGTGGCTCAGAGACTCCCTCTTGTAAGTCTTGGGGGGGAGTTTGGGGACACTGTGTCGGGGGGGTATTGGGGGTCCATCCAGGGGTACGAGGGGTGGGGAGGGGAGAGGCATCTTCCTGCAGGCAGGAGTCGGGCTGGGGGTGATGGGGGGGGGCGAGGAGGCGGTGGGGATGGAAGTGATGGAGGGGGAGGAGGTGGTGGTGGAGGGGAAGAAGGCCTGAGGCAGCAGGTCACAGCGAGGGCGACCCTGCGGGGGGGGGAGCAGGTGGAGAGGAGAACTCAGGGGCTCCCGAGGAGGCAGCGAGGGGGGGCTGTCGGGGGGGGAGGACGATGACAACGATGATGAGTAACGAGGGGGGAGGAGCTTACATGTGGGCTGACGAGGGGGGACGGCGGGGGGGCTGTCCAGCTTCGACATCATCTGGAGGATGGAGGGGAGGGAGGGGGGGGGGGGGGGAGACAGTTGGTCAGTGTGGAGGAAACTGATCAATAAATCTGATCAGAGATCAATTTATTAATAAGTCACATGACCCTTTTATTTACAGATGATGATCAGCTGATTTTATTTTCATCTGACGTCTTTAACTTGTCTGAGTAACACGTCTCTAACTCGTCTCTAACTCAGGTCACGTCTGAGTCTCTAACACGTCTCTAACACGTCTGAGTATATAACACGTCTCTAACACGTCTGAGTCTCTAACACGTCTCTAACATGTCTGAGTCTCTAACACGTCCCGTTTCTAACACGTCTTGTCTCTAACACGTCTCTAACACGTCCCGTCTCTAACACGTCTCTAACACGTCTGAGTCTCTAACACGTATCTAACACGTCTGAGTATATAACACGTCTCTAACACGTCTCTAACACGAATGAGTCTCTAACACGTATCTAACACGTCTGAGTATATAACACGTCTCTAACACGTCTGAGTATATAACATGTCTCTAACACGTCTCTAACACGTCTGAGTATCTAACACGTATCTAACACATCTCTAACACGTCTGAGTCTCTAACGTGTCTCTAACACGTCTGAGTCTCTAATACGTCTCTAACACGTCTGAGTCTCTAACGTGTCTCTAACACGTCTGAGTCTCTAACACGTCTGAGTCTCTAACATGTCTGAGTCTCTAACACGTCTGAGTCTCTAACACGTCTGAGTATCTAACACGTATCTAACACATCTCTAACACGTCTGAGTCTCTAACACGTCTCGTCTCCAACACGTCTGAGTCTCTAACGTGTCTCTAACACGTCTGAGTCTCTAACACGTCTGAGTCTCTAACACGTCTGAGTATCTAACACGTATCTAACACGTCTGAGTCTCTAACACGTCTGAGTCTCTAACGTGTCTCTAACACATCGGAGTCTCTAACATGTCTGAGTCTCTAACACGTCTGAGTCTCTAACACGTCTGAGTCTCTAACACGTCTGAGTCTCTAACGTGTCTCTAGCACGTCTGAGTCTCTAACACGTCTGAGTCTCTAACACGTCTGAGTATCTAACACGTATCTAACACGTCTGAGTCTCTAACACGTCTGAGTCTCTAACGTGTCTCTAACACGTCTGAGTCTCTAACACGTCTGAGTCTCTAACACGTCTGAGTATCTAACACGTATCTAACACGTCGGAGTCTCTAACATGTCTGAGTCTCTAACACGTCTGAGTTTCTAACACGTCCCGTCTCTAACACGTCTGAGTCTCTAACACGTCTCTAACACGTCTCGTCTCCAACACGTCTGAGTCTCTAACACGTCTGAGTCTCTAACGTGGATACAAGTCACATAGTTCTTATGTCTCTTAGTCAGATGGATCAGGATCAGCGGTTCATCACTAGAACAGACGTGTGTAGCTTCTGTATGAAAGTCCCAGAACTCGTGTAAACTCAGACTGGGAGGAAACAACAGAGTCTGTAAACCTAGTCAACGTGTGCAGAGCTGCAGTCGGGTGAAGAAAAGAGACACAGGTGTGGACAGTGCAGGGTCTGGACACACGGCCAGGTACCTTGGAGGGGGAGGACTCAGCAGGGGCCGACTCCGGTCGTCTTCGCGGTGGAACAGGAGGAGGAACAGGAGCGTCTTCTGAGCCCCGACTGAAACTCACCATGGAGGAGACAGAGGACGACCCTGAGACCAGAGGACACACAGAGACAAACACTGTCATGACCGACCACAGTGAACCTGTAGCGTCCACCTGTTCCTAATATTCTGACCCTCAGGTGAATGCTAGGAAAAGCTGGACCCGCCTTCAGCTGATTGGTTCACAGAACAGATGGTGATCGAACAGCGGATGGAGACAAACCTGTGGAAGGATGTGTGAGATGCACTGATCAGATCTGATCCATAATCTGATCTAATGTCCACAGACGGGTGAGTCAACAGACGGGTGAGTCAACAGACGGGTGAGTCAACAGACGGGTGAGTCAACAGACGGGTGAGTCGTCAGGTGAGTCAACAGACGGGTGAGTCAACAGACGGGTGAGTCGTCAGGTGAGTCAACAGACGGGTGAGTCGTCAGGTGAGTCAACAGACGGGTGAGTCGTCAGGTGAGTCAACAGACGGGTGAGTCAACAGACGGGTGAGTCAACAGTCAGGTGAGTCAACAGACGGGTGAGTCGAGTCAACAGACGGGTGAGTCAACAGACGGGTGAGTCAACAGACGGGTGAGTCAACAGACAGGTGAGTCGTCAGGTGAGTCAACAGACGGGTGAGTCAACAGACGGGTGAGTCAACAGACGGGTGAGTCGTCAGGTGAGTCAACAGTCAGGTGAGTCAACAGACGGGTGAGTCAACAGATGGGTGAGTCGTCAGGTGAGTCAACAGACGGGTGAGTCGTCAGGTGAGTCAACAGTCAGGTGAGTCAACAGACGGGTGAGTCGAGTCAACAGACGGGTGAGTCAACAGACGGGTGAGTCAACAGTCAGGTGAGTCAACAGACGGGTGAGTCGTCAGGTGAGTCGTCAGGTGAGTCGTCAGGTGAGTCAACAGACGGGTGAGTCGAGTCAACAGACGGGTGAGTCGAGTCAACAAATGGGTGAGTCGAGTCAACAGACGGGTGAGTCAACAGACGGGTGAGTCAACAGACGGGTGAGTCGAGTCAACAGACGGGTGAGTCGTCAGGTGAGTCGTCAGGTGAGTCAACAGTCAGGTGAGTCAACAGACGGGTGAGTCAAAAGACGGGTGAGTCAACAGACGGGTGAGTCGTCAGGTGAGTCAACAGACGGGTGAGTCGAGTCAACAGACGGGTGAGTCGAGTCAACAGACGGATGAGTCGTCAGACGGGTGAGTCAACAGACGGGTGAGTCGTCAGGTGAGTCAACAGACGGGTGAGTCGTCAGGTGAGTCAACAGACGGGTGAGTTGTCAGGTGAGTCAACAGACGGGTGAGTCAACAGACGGGTGAGTCGAGTCAACAGACGGTCGAGTCGAGTCAACAAATGGGTGAGTCGAGTCAACAGACGGGTGAGTCGTCAGGTGAGTCAACAGACGGGTGAGTCGTCAGGTGAGTCAACAGACGGGTGAGTCGAGTCAACAGACGGGTGAGTCGTCAGACGGGTGAGTCGTCATGTGAGTCAACAGACGGGTGAGTCGTCAGACGGGTGAGTCGTCAGGTGAGTCGTCAGACGGGTGAGTCGTCAGACGGGTGAGTCGTCAGACGGGTGAGTCGTCAGACGGGTGAGTCGTCAGACGGGTGAGTCGTCAGACGGGTGAGTCGTCAGACGGGGGAGAGGTGGATACACGTGATGGACATGTAGAGAGTCAGGAGGGTGAGTCGTCAGGTGAGTCAACAGACGGGTGAGTCGAGTCAACAGACGGGTGAGTCGTCAGACGGGTGAGTCGTCATGTGAGTCAACAGACGGGTGAGTCGTCAGACGGGTGAGTCGTCAGGTGAGTCGTCAGACGGGTGAGTCGTCAGACGGGTGAGTCGTCAGACGGGTGAGTCGTCAGACGGGTGAGTCGTCAGACGGGTGAGTCGTCAGACGGGTGAGTCGTCAGACGGGGGAGAGGTGGATACACGTGATGGACATGTAGAGTCAGGAGGGTCATACTAACGTGGACCGTGAGGAAGAGAGAACACAGCAAAGATACTGTCGCAGTCTGTGAAGAGAAAAACACCGTGAGGAGGGGAGACCACACACACCCCCCCCATGCACGCACGCACACACACACCCCCCCCCACGCACACGCACGCACACACACTCGTCAACTCTGTGATTGGTCAGTGGGCGGGTCTTACTGGAGTGGAAGGGGCTGCTGGGACCCTGCGGCGAATCAAAGACACTTCCTACGTCAGTGGAGCTGGAGGCGGCGGAGGCAGGGGGCGGGGTCAGGGGGGTGCGGGGGGAGTTGGGGGCGGACACCGCGACCCCCTCGGCCTCGGAGTCCGGGATGCGGCTGTAGCTGATCTTCCGGGGCTCGTTCTGCAGCGGGGTCGGGTGGCGCATGGTGCCGGGTCTGGCGGACGTGGGCCGGATCCCAGGAGACTTCAGAGGACACGTGTACTTCTTCACCTGGAGACACAAGGTGTCCACACGAGTCACTGATGCTCTCAGATTCATGCACACAGGTTCTACTGATCTGGTCTGGATTAATCCCTGATTTACTGAGATCCACACAAACACCAGAAGGATCCAGATTCATGATCCTGAACCGCTTCAGCAGGTTATTATATGTATATTATTCTACATGTGAGTGATTAGAAAAGAGCAGAGTCTCTTGTTGACCGAGTGATGTGGAGTCATCGAGGTAAAAGTTTGAAATAATCGTGATATTGATTTGAAGTCATTTCACTCAGCCCTGTTTGGTATGAATTATTTCAGATTACACATATCCATTGAAAGGTGATGTCACTGTGGACATACTTACAAACCGAGGTAGGGATCGGGCGTTTCGAGGTTCGATCTCCAGAGATGTGTTGAACAGATGATCAGCAAAGTCCTTCTCTGACATGTCCTCCATTGGGTTCAGGTTCTCGAAAAACTTCTGCTCCAAAACACAGAAAGAACCGAGCTTAGAACTCCACCTCAGAGATGAGCGTGACAGAACCTGGCGCTGAGGTCATCAGACGGACCCTGGTGTCGCTCTCCACCCTCAGACAGTACGGCTGGTTCTGGTACTGTTGGATCTCTCCGGTGATTTCAGCCACTTTCCGTCTCTTACTGAAGTTGATCAGATCTTTGCCGTGACGTCGCAGGAAGTCGGGGTTTCCCTCCTCCGTCTTCAGGATGTTGGTCAAGTAGATTCCTGTCGGACACACAGTCATTATCTCACCTTCCACCATCTTGTTTGACTCGATTGAGACGTGACAGAGTGTTGGATCGTACCAAAGAAGGGGACACAGGGGGGGTTGATCGAGCGCAGTTTGGCTAAATATTTCTTGTAGTGATCTTCACTCAGCTCGTGAGCTTCCTCAAGGATTTTCCTCTGTCGACTCGGAATTTGCTAAAAAAACAAAAGAAAACAAACTTTTCATCGATGGTGTTTGATTCTGTGAAACTGCAGCGAATCAGGCGTCAGAGACGTTTTCTCTATTTGATGAATTATATTACAAATGTTTTCTGTTCTGATGAAGCTGCAGTTTCACCTGTTATCCACTTTACATTCTAACCTGACTTTGAGTTTGGAAATGGACACTTGTCCCTGGCAGGAGACGGGTGAGTCAGTCTCAGACCCACGGAGACCATCACAACTCCAACATTCACTGGATTATTTATCAGAGTGAATTCTCAAACAGCCGATCTTCAAGTAATAAAACAACAAACGATGCCAAAAATTGCAGATCGAACCTCATGGACATAAACACATAATCTGAACACAAGACACCGAAGGGACCAGAACAACCTTCACCTCCTGATCTCTAGTTACCTCGAAGGTGTGGTCCAGTCTGTAGACCGGCGAGGAGTTCATGGCGCTGACGACCTCCAGAACCCCGTTAAAGTTGTTGAGTTCCTGGAAAACTTGCAGGATCTCGATGACTCGAGAAACGACAGCCACTCGCTCCTCTAGGTTCTCTGTCTCCACAATGCACCTGCAGAGAGAACACACATCAGCCCACTGCTGCAGGACAGGAGCGGTACTACAAGGGTGGGGTTCTTTGGGTGTGCGACACGACAGGTGGGTGGAGGTCATACTTTTCAAACCAAAGGGTGAGGTTGGTCGTGTGTCGGATCATCCGCAGCAGGTTTGGAGAGTGAATCTCTTTATCCTCTTTGGTCCAGACGCTGCCGACCAGCTCCGACGGCTGCACCGCCCTGCAGGAGGTGAGACGGGGGTGAGACGGGTGTGAGACAGGTCAGGTGGGTGTGAGTCAGGTCAGGTGGGTGTGAGACAGGTCAGGTGGGTGCGAGTCAGGTCAGGTGGGTGTGAGACAGGTCAGGTGGGTGTGAGTCAGGTCAGGTGGGTGTGAGTCAGGTCAGGTGGGTGTGAGTCAGGTCAGGTGGGTGTGAGTCAGGTCAGGTGGGTGTGAGTCAGGTCACGCGGGTGTGAGACAGGTCAGGTGGGTGTGAGTCAGGTCACGCGGGTGTGAGACAGGTCAGGTGGGTGTGAGTCAGGTCACGCGGGTGTGAGACAGGTCAGGTGGGTGTGAGTCAGGTCACGCGGGTGTGAGTCAGGTCACGCGGGTGTGAGACAGGTCAGGTGGGTGTGAGACAGGTCAGGTGGGTGTGAGTCAGGTCAGGTGGGTGTGAGACAGGTCAGGTGGGTGTGAGACAGGTCAGGTGGGTGTGAGTCAGGTCAGGTGGGTGTGAGTCAGGTCACGTGGGTGTGAGTCAGGTCACGTGGGTGTGAGTCAGGTCACGTGGGTGTGAGTCAGGTCACGTGGGTCTGAGACAGGTCAGGTGGGTGTGAGTCAGGTCAGGTGGGTGTGAGACAGGTCACGCGGGTGTGAGTCAGGTCAGGTGGGTGTGAGTCAGGTCACGTGGGTGTGAGTCAGGTCAGGTGGGTGTGAGTCAGGTCAGGTGGGTGTGAGACAGGTCAGGTGGGTGTGAGTCAGGTCACGCTGGTGTGAGACAGGTCAGGTGGGTGTGAGACAGGTCACGTGGGTGTGAGACAGGTCACGTGGGTGTGAGTCAGGTCACGTGGGTGTGAGACAGGTCACGTGGGTGTGAGTCAGGTCACGTGGGTGTGAGACAGGTCAGGTGGGTGTGAGTCAGGTCACGTGGGTGTGAGACAGGTCAGGTGGGTGTGAGTCAGGTCAGGTGGGTGTGAGACAGGTCACGTGGGTGTGAGTCAGGTCAGGTGGGTGTGAGACAGGTCAGGTGGGTGTGAGACAGGTCAGGTTGGTGTGAGTCAGGTCACGTGGGTGTGAGACAGGTCAGGTGGGTGTGAGTCAGGTCAGGTGGGTGTGAGTCAGGTCAGGTGGGTGTGAGTCAGGTCAGGTGGGTGTGAGACAGGTCACGCGGGTGTGAGACAGGTCAGGTGGGTGTGAGTCAGGTCAGGTGGGTGTGAGTCAGGTCAGGTGGGTGTGAGTCAGGTCAGGTGGGTGTGAGTCAGGTCACGTGGGTGTGAGACAGGTCACATGGGTGTGAGACAGGTCACGCGGGTGTGAGACAGGTCAGGTGGGTGTGAGACAGGTCAGGTGGGTGTGAGTCAGGTCAGGTGGGTGTGAGTCAGGTCAGGTGGGTGTGAGTCAGGTCACGTGGGTGTGAGACAGGTCACATGGGTGTGAGACAGGTCACGCGGGTGTGAGACAGGTCAGGTGGGTGTGAGACAGGTCAGGTGGGTGTGAGTCAGGTCAGGTGGGTGTGAGTCAGGTCAGGTGGGTGTGAGACAGGTCAGGTGGGTGTGAGACAGGTCAGGTGGGTGTGAGACAGGTCACGTGGGTGTGTTACCTGTAGAATTCGGACTCGAGCAGAGTGAGCTGTCGGGCGATCTCGATGGGATGCAGCGTCATAAGGTCGAACTGCTCGCTGTTTCCTGGTTTACAGAGGTGCCACTCGATTGGAGGAGGCGAGCTCTGGAAGGTGATGCTGTGACTGGGAACGCTCACCTGAACCTGCTTCTTCCTCTGGATGATCTTAGTGATCGACTCCACCCACTTCCTCATCGCCTTACCTGAAACACATGAAGGTCGTGATTATGAGGTCACAGTGACATCATTCACTGTGAACGGATCAATGTTCTTCAGCTGCTGTGAGAAGAACCAGATCATAGGATCTACGACCTTCAACATGCGGTGTTCTACAGTGATCAGAAATCAGAGCGTCATGTGCACAGACCTCTGACGGAGGCGATGAAGTCCTCCAGTCGTCTCAACAAGTAAGAATCTCTCTCAAAGTCATAGAAGTGATGCTCCACCCAGTGACGACACACATTCAGGACTCTGCAGGAGGAGGAAGAGGAAGAGGAGGATTAGGCCTGAGGAGAACGTGCTGTCTAACCACGAGGACACGTAGGGAACCGGCTGCGGCGTGAACGTTACTTAATCTTTGACCGATCTTTGTAAAGGACTCGCTGCTGCCCAAATCTTTACGTGGGTATTGCAATCATCAAATCAAAGTGCGGAGAATCTCAGGAGTTTAGTCTGAAAGCAGCCTAACGGACTTGATCAGATGTCAGAGTTCAAGGGTCAGACTGGGATCAGGGTTGAAGGATCAGATCCTGGGTCTTGCAGACAGGTCTCTGCTCATTGGACTGCAGTTCTCTACCTGAGCTGGACCGGTTGAACAAACTCTTTGCGGAAGCGTTTGACTTCGGCGCTGAGCGGCTGCTCGCCTCCCTCCATGTGATCCGTCTCGCTGGGTCGCGGCTCCGGGATCTCAAACCTTAATCAGGAGGCAAAAACCACACATTAAGAAACTGACAGGAAACGTCCTGGGTTTGTATTTCAACTCACTGATTTTCCTGACATGTTTTCTATGTGTTACACAAACTCAGACTTTTCAGTGATCATGTGACACCTCACACCTGTTAACAGTCCAACGTGTGAGGACTACATCAGTCGTGACTTTCTTCTTCTCCATTAGAACATTTGGTTTTTGTGTAATGTGAAAAGCGGTCGGACAGGTGCGCTCACCTCTCCATGAGCAGGTCCAGCAGCTCCTGAGGTTTACAGAACGACCGGTAGGTGGTCAGAAATGTTCGGACAAAGTTTGGATCTGAGGGAGGAAACAGAGACAGGAAGCAGACCAACGATCATTAAATACTGTGCATGATCCACACAGAGCAGTTCTAAACAACTTATACCATCTGAACCAGGCACACGGCAAAAACACGGAGGGATAGTTCACCCAAAAATGAAAATGGGAAGTGGTCACCATTGACTTGAATTGTTTTCAAACTCCAGGTGAGTAGATGAGGGAATATATTAATTGGGTGAACTATCCCTTTAATTCAAATAACTTTTACCTGCCGACGTGTTCAGAGTGATTGGACCTACGATCTGACATATTACCCAGAATCCCTAGATCCCCCCGCAGAGTCACTTTCAGAATACTAGATTGTCACATATGAATCATCAGACATCAGGAAGCAACAATCAATCAGCGGCAGTGATGTCATGCCTCACCTGCGTACATGTGGAAGGTGAGCCTCTCGATGAGCTTCAGCACCGTCCCTGCTTTGACGATGGGGATTCCGGACTTGGACTGGACGTTCTCTTCAAACACAACGTTCTCCTCCGAGTCTGGCTCGGCGAATCGGTACACCTCTGCCCCCGGCAGCCTCATCTGCTCCTCCTTCTCCTCCTGCAGCATGGCGGAGTCCAGCATGCGCTCCAGCGTGCTGCGGTACTGCAGCGAGATCAGCGCCGCCATCCAGCCGTTCTTCTCCTCCGCAGACTTGGCTGCAAACACAACACTGTTCCCATCTTTCAGGATTATCTCAAAGGCGTGCCGGTACTCGCCCTCCTTGTCGTCCTTGTCATTGATCTGGACTTTGCGCATGAAGAATTTCTCTTTGAGCCGATACTCGGCCGTGGAGCCGGCCCCGGGAAGCCGTGGAGGGCCGTGGTTAGACTTGCAGCAGATCATCAGGCCGTCAAAGAGGAAGATGTGGCGCTCGTGTTTGGCGCCCACACGGGTCAGCGTGCCTTCCATGATGAACTCATTGCAGCACTGACCGATGTCCTTCCCCTCCCAGCCATCAATGTTCTTCTGGATCTCGTTCATCTTCTTGATGGCCAGGTGCTTCCCCTTCATCTGATGGCTGTAGAAACGACACGCTGACTCGCTGCACGCCACAGAAGAAGAAGAAGAAGAAGAAGAAGAAGAAGAAGACACAGTTACTTAGTGTTTCCTTTTAGGGGATCTGATGTGTTAGTGCTAAGACCTAATCCTGGACTCATCTGGTTCTGTTTTACTTTGATTTAAAGGTACAGTTCATTGGTTCCACCACAGCCTTCTACATCAGAATTGTGAGTAACACCCCTAATGGTCAAACCTGCAAACTGCACCTGAAGATTTAGGCTTTAAATAGAGGGAATGATTATTTCTGCTGTTAGTCGGATTCATGCAGCACTCTGCTGATGAACTATTCCTCTTTGTCGTCATTGGGTTGTTTTCTACATGTTCATCACGTGACGGCTGGGTGAGTTCTGATTGGACGACGAGTGCAGGGTTGGTACAAACCAGCGAGGCTGCTATGACGGATGCACGCTCCAACAAGAATGAGGTCACAGCAGGAAGAAACAGGTGGACTGTTAAATACAGTGACATCATCATTATCATCACTGTGACATCACCATCACAACCTCAGGGTGTCACACAGAAGCTTTTCAAAATAAAATATCTAAATATCCCAAAAGTCAAATTAAAAAGCATCTCAGTGAAAAACATTAAAGATTAATATTAAACCAATAATCACATCTTCACTTGAACATGTGCACAGACGTGGTGAAACACGACATGAACAGCGATGCATTTCCAACTCATCATTGATCGTATCTAACGTTCAGTAATAACAAATCAGAGTTCAGTTAATAACAAACATCAAACATGTCTGTACCTTTAAGAGTCATGTGCTGCAGCTCAGGTAAATCTCCGCAGTGACACGAGACGTTCACGTGTTAACCGCTTTAAAGCAGAAGTGAACATGAGTCCGTCTGTTAGCAGGTTAGCATGCTAGCACGTCAAAACAGGATGAAATCTCGACTGTCCGAATGTCCCTGAACGCAGCCAATCTGACAGAGATGGTGCGGTGTAAGGAAGTAAACAGACGAGGACGGGCGGAGCAGACGAGGACGGGTGGAGCAGAGGACGGGTGGACCAGATGAGGACGGGTGGAGCCGATGAGGACGGGTGGAGCCGATGAGGACGGGTGGAGCAGAGGACGGGTGGAGCAGTCTGAGGAGTGACGGAGCGCTGGTTTTCTCTGAGCCAGTTCAGACCAGTCGCTGTTTCAGCTGCTGCTCGATAATCAGTTTACTGATAAACCCCTGAGGTATGTGAGCGAGTTTCACAACCAGAGAGAGAGAGGGAGAGAGAGGGAGGGAGAGAGAGAGAGAGAGACTGCCCCACCTACTACACCCAACCACTGCCCCACCAACCACCAGCACAGCAGCTATCTCCAAGCTACTGCCCAAACAGCTCTCCCTCACCACTGCTCCCACCTGACTCTCTCTCTCTCTCTCCAGCTGCATTCATTCGTCTCCACTCAGCTCAACATAAATGAAGCAAAGAAAGCGAAGTCTAATATCCACCTGCAATCCTCCACCCATCAGTTTCTTTCCTCTCTTCCTCCTTCTGTCTCTTCTCTTCCTCCTTTTCCTCCTGTCGTCTTCTTCTTCTTCTTCTTCTTATCCTCCTCTTCCTGTATTCTTCTCTCTTCTTCTATTCGTCGTCCTCACAATATTTAAGTATAAACTTTACTGACAAACAGCAGCAGTCGTCTCAGTTCTTTTCTAACAGAACAATGAGCAGCCAAGCAGCTCCGCCCAGATGGTGACACTACTTCCTGTTCACTCACACACACACACACAATCCAACCTGTGACCCTAACGAACCCCCCTTCCTCTCCTCCCCATCTATTTTAGTACAGAGAGGATGGGAGGAGTCCAACACGCTGGGCTGTGTGTGTGTGTACAGTGTTTGTCGTTGTGTATACTGTGTGTGTGTGCGTGTGTGTCGCTACCTGAGCCTCCGCTTAGCGAGGCTCCTGGAGCAGATCCTCTCCATGCTGCTCTGCAGGTTCAGTAGAGCAGTGATGGCCTGCTTCACACACTCTTTATCCTCCTCATCCTCACTCTTCTCCTCCAGTTGCTATGGGAACATATCAACTGAACTTAAATATTTACATCAAAAACATCATGTACACAACATCTTGTACGTTCTTATTGAAGAGAATCACAAAGCTATAAGAGAAACCAGCACAGAACTACAGACAGGACCTACATCAGATTTACCAGGGCCAAGTAAAGACCAGAACCACCAGAGCTGATCTCAAGGACCAGGAGGACAGAAGCGGTTCAGGTGTAGTTTGGGTGTACTTACAGCTGTAAGTACAGGTGTGTGTACAGGTGTGTGTACAGGTGTGTGTACAGGTGTGTGTACAGGTGTGTGTACAGGTGTGTGTACAGGTGTGGTGGTCTCACCTTGAGGATGTCGAACAGGTGCAGACAGTGGTAAACAGGTGTGAGCAGCAGTCTGGGCAGAACATACTGAACAGCTTCTTTAAAACCTTCACAGATGGACTGGAGGGAGAGAGGGAGGGAGAGGTGGGGAGAGAGAGAATCTTCATCATCATCTTCATCACTGTGTAAAATCTGTCACGTTCTGACTAATAAAGTTTTTGGATGTCACCTAAAACTACAATTCCCATGAGCTTTAGCTTTAGCTGCTGTGGAGGAGCCTCTTTAAAAGAATCATTAACCTGCTCTGATGTCAGCGTCAGGGGCGGGGCTTACCTGCAGGTGGAAGGCAGCTCCAGGTTTGGACACCTGACCGAGGAAGTGTTCATGGAAACCAGAACGGAGGATGTCCTGAGCGTACGTCTCATAGGGGTCAAAGGCCAACTCCTGTCAATCAAATCCCACATCAGACAGAAGCAAACACATTGGTACAGGTGTATCAGGTACAGGTGTACCAGGTACAGGTGTACTAGGTACAGGTGTATCAGGTACAGGTGGACCAGGTACAGGTGTACTAGGTACAGGTGTATCAGGTACAGGTGGACCAGGTACAGGTGTACTAGGTACAGGTGTACCAGGTACAGGTGTATCAGGTACAGGTGTATCAGGTACAGCTGGACTAGGTACAGGTGTATCAGGTACAGGTGTATCAGGTACAGGGGTATCAGGTACAGGTGGACCAGGTACAGGTGTATCAGGTACAGGTGTATCAGGTACAGGTGTATCAGGTACAGGTGTATCAGGTACAGGGGTATCAGGTACAGGGGTATCAGGTACAGGTGGACCAGGTACAGGTGGACCAGGTACAGGTGTATCAGGTACAGGTGTATCAGGTACAGGTGTATCAGGTACAGGTGGACCAGGTACAGGTGTATCAGGTACAGGTGTATCAGGTACAGGAGTATCAGGTACAGGTGTATCAGGTACAGGTGTATCAGGTACAGGTGTATCAGGTACAGGTGTATCAGGTACAGGTGTACCAGGTACAGGTGTATCAGGTACAGGTGTACTAGGTACAGGTGTATCAGGTACAGCTGGACTAGGTACAGGTGTATCAGGTACAGGTGTACTAGGTACAGGTGTATCAGGTACAGGTGTACCAGGTACAGGTGGACCAGGTACAGGTGTATCAGGTACAGGTGTATCAGGTACAGGTGTATCAGGTACAGGTGTATCAGGTACAGGTGTATCAGGTACAGGTGTATCAGGTACAGGTTCATCAGCAACACCTGTACCAGGTACAGAGGTGTACCAGGTACACAGGTGTATCAGGTACAGGTGTATCAGGTACAGGTGTATCAGGTACAGGTGTACCAGGTACAGAGGTGTACCAGGTACAGGTGGACCAGGTACAGGTGTATCAGGTACAGGTGTATCAGGTACAGGTGTACTAGGTACAGGTGTATCAGGTACAGGTGTATCAGGTACAGGTGTACCAGGTACAGAGGTGTACCAGGTACAGGTGGACTAGGTACAGGTGTATCAGGTACAGGTTCATCAGCTACACCTGTACCAGGTACAGAGGTGTATCAGGTACAGGTGTACCAGGTACAGGTGTACCAGGTACAGGTGTATCAGGTACAGGTGCATCAGGTACAGGTGTATCAGATACAGGTGTATCAGCTACACCTGTACCTGGTACACCTCTGTACCAGGTACAGGTGTACCAGGTACAGGTGTACCAGGTACAGGTGTATCAGGTATAGGAGTGTCAGGTACCGGTGTACCAGGTACAGGTGTACCAGGTACAGGTGTATCAGGTACAGGTGTATCAGGTACAGGTGTACCAGGTACAGGTGTACCAGGTACAGGTGTATCAGGTACAGGTGTACCAGGTACAGAGGTGTACCAGGTACAGGTGTACCAGGTACAGGTGTACCAGGTACAGGTGTATCAGGTACAGGTGTACCAGGTACAGGTGCATCAGATACAGGTACAGACCTCAGCCAGGTCCTCGAAGCAACTTCCCACCAGAGGATGAGGACTTCCATCATCCGTCATCTCCACTGTGTCTTCAATCAAACCCAACAGCTTCACCGTCACCTCATGGATATCCACGATGCGACTGAAGATACTGTCCACATCCTGACAGAGACAGATCAGACGGATCAATGAGTGGGACCAGTGGACAGAGGATCAATGAGTGGGACCAGCTGATACGTACGTGTGGAGAGAACAGCATGGGGCTGGAGGTGAACGGTTCTCTGAACACCTTGATCAGAAGGTTCAGGTGCCTCAGGTACTGACGGCCGTCGGACATGAAGCTCCTCACCAGCTCATAGTAACTCTGCTCCTCATTGGCTGACGGCTCCTCGTCCATCAGAGGGAAACCACTGATGTCCTCCTCGTCCTGGTGGAACATGTCCATCAAAACCTGCAACACAGGTGGGACAGACGGGTGAGACGGGTGAGACACAGGGACAGGTGAGAGAGGAATCTGGGTATTAGATTGTGTGTGTAGGTGAGTGTGTACCTTGTCTGCACACATGGCCACAGTGATGTCCTGCTGTGAGATCTCGTAGTGTCGAATGTTCCTCACGTAGTTTCCTGCCAGTTTCAGGATGTCAGCTGAGATGTACTCCAACACCGCCACCATGTATACTGACACCTGGTGGTCAATCTTATAGCCCAGCACCTCCTGACAGCAAGGCATCATGGGAAACACGGTCAGCACAGTGTGAACGTGTGTGTGTGTGTGTGTGTGTGTGTGTGTGTGTGTGTGTGTGTGTGTGTGTGTGTGTGTGTGTGTGTGTACCTTGAGCAGTGGGTGGATCTTGTCGACAGGAAGAGCCAGTGGATTCCTCCTCTTCCTCTTCTCGATGGCGGCCTGAGCGTCAGCGATCGCCCACTTATCGATCGGGTGAGGAAAGCTCTTCTGAACACGCTCCTGGGGGGGGGCATATGTGTGAATGCTTGTGTGTGTCTGTATGTGTAAGTGTGATTGTGTGTGTCTGTATGTATAAGTGTGATGTGTGTGTCTGTATGTATAAGTGTGATTGTGTGTGTCTGTATGTGTAAGTGTGATTGTGTGTGTCTGTATGTGTGATTGTGTGTGTCTGTATGTGTGCTTCTGTATGTGTGCTTGTGTGCGTCTGTATTTGTGCTTGTGTGTGTCTGTATGTATAAGTTTGATTGTGTCTGTCTGTATGTATAAGTGTGATTGTGTGTGTCTGTAAGTGTGATGTGTGTGTCTGTATGTATAAGTGTGATTGTGTGTGTCTGTAAGTGTGATGTGTGTGTCTGTATGTATAAGTGTGATTGTGTGTGTCTGTAAGTGTGATTGTGTGTGTCTGTATGTATAAGTGTGATTGTGTGTGTCTGTATGTATAAGTGTGATTGTGTGTGTCTGTAAGTGTGATTGTGTGAGTCTGTATGTATAAGTGTGATTGTGTGTGTCTGTATGTATAAGTGTGATTGTGTGTGTCTGTATGTATAAGTGTGATTGTGTGTGTCTGTATGTATAAGTGTGATTGTGTGTGTCTGTATGTATAAGTGTGATTGTGTGGATCTGTATGTATAAGTGTGATTGTGTGTGTCTGTAAGTGTGATTGTGTGCGTCTGTATGTATAAGTGTGATTGTGTGCGTCTGTATGTATAAGTGTGATTGTGTGTGTCTGTAAGTGTGATTGTGTGTGTCTGTATGTATAAGTTTGATTGTGTGTGTCTGTATGTATAAGTGTGATTGTGTGTGTCTGTATGTATAAGTGTGATTGTGTGTGTCTGTAAGTGTGATTGTGTGCGTCTGTATGTATAAGTGTGATTGTGTGTGTCTGTATAAGTGGATTGTGTGTCTGCATGTATAAGTGTGATTGTGTGTGTCTGTAAGTGTGATTGTGTGAGTCTGTATGTATAAGTGTGATTGTGTGTGTCTGTATGTATAAGTGTGATTGTGTGGATCTGTATGTATAAGTGTGATTGTGTGTGTCTGTATGTATAAGTGTGATTGTGTGTGTCTGTATGTATAAGTGTGATTGTGTGTGTCTGTATAAGTGAATTGTGTGTCTGTACGTATAAGTGGATTGTGTGTCTGTATGTATAAGTGTGATTGTGTGTGTCTGTAAGTGTGATTATGTGTGTCTGTATGTATAAGTGTGATGTGTGTGTCTGTATGTATAAGTGTGCTTGTGTGTGTCTGTATGTGTGATTGTGTGTGTCTGTATGTGTGCTTCTGTATGTGTGATTGTGTGTGTCTGTAAGTGTGATTATGTGTGTCTGTATGTATAAGTGTGATGTGTGTGTCTGTATGTATAAGTGTGATGTGTGTGTCTGTATGTATAAGTGTGCTTGTGTGTGTCTGTATGTGTGATTGTGTGTGTCTGTATGTGTGCTTCTGTATGTGTGCTTGTGTGCGTCTGTATGTGTGCTTGTGTGTGTCTGTATGTGTGATTGTGTGTGTCTGTATGTATAAGTTTGATTGTGTGTGTCTGTATGTATAAGTGTGATTGTGTGTGTCTGTAAGTGTGATGTGTGTGTCTGTATGTATAAGAGTGATTGTGTCTGTATGTATAAGTGTGATTGTGTGTGTCTGTATGTATAAGTGTGATTGTGTGTGTCTGTATGTATAAGTCTGATTGTGTGTGTCTGTATGTATAAGTGTGATTGTGTGTGTCTGTAAGTGTGATTGTGTGAGTCTGTATGTATAAGTGTGATTGTGTGTGTCTGTATGTATAAGTGTGATTGTGTGTGTCTGTATGTATAAGTGTGATTGTGTGTGTCTGCATGTATAAGTGTGATTGTGTGTGTCTGTAAGTGTGATTGTATGTGTCTGTATGTATAAGTGTGATTGTGTGTGTCTGTATAAGTGGATTGTGTGTCTGTATAAGTGTGATTGTGTGTGTCTGTAAGTGTGATTGTGTGTGTCTGTATGTATAAGTGTGATGTGTGTGTCTGTATGTATAAGTGTGATTGTGTGTGTCTGTATGTGTGATTGTGTGTGTCTGGATGTGTGCTTCTGTATGTGTGCTTGTGTGCGTCTGTATGTGTGATTGTGTGTGTCTGTATGTGTGCTTCTGTATGTGTGCTTGTGTGTGTCTGTAAGTGTGATTGTGTGTGTCTGTATGTATAAGTGTGATGTGTGTGTCTGTATGTATAAGTGTGATGTGTGTGTCTGTATGTCTGATTGTGTGTGTCTGCATGTGTGCTTCTGTATGTTTGCTTGTGTGCGTCTGTATGTGTGCTTGTGTGTGTCTGTATGTGTGATTGTGTGTGTCTGTATGCATAAGTTTGATTGTGTGTGTCTGTATGTATAAGTGTGATTGTGTGTGTCTGTAAGTGTGATGTGTGTGTCTGTATGTATAAGTGTGATTGTGTGTGTCTGTATGTATAAGTGTGATTGTGTGTGTCTGTAAGTGTGATTGTGTGTGTCTGTAAGTGTGATTGTGTGTGTCTGTATGTATAAGTGTGATTGTGTGTGTCTGTATGTATAAGTGTGATTGTGTGTGTCTGTAAGTGTGATGTGTGTGTCTGTATGTATAAGTGTAATTGTGTGTGTCTGTAAGTGTGATTGTGTGTGTCTGTATGTATAAGTGTGATTGTGTCTGTATGTATAAGTGTGATTGTGTGTGTCTGTATGTATAAGTGTGATTGTGTGTGTCTGTATGTATAAGTGTGATTGTGTGTGTCTGTATG
Organism: Limanda limanda; assembly: GCF_963576545.1. Classification (NCBI taxonomy): domain Eukaryota; kingdom Metazoa; phylum Chordata; class Actinopteri; order Pleuronectiformes; family Pleuronectidae; genus Limanda; species Limanda limanda. The sequence continues at coordinate 784,032 of NC_083637.1, read as the reverse complement.
TATAAGTGTGATTGTGTGTGTCTGTATGTATAAGTGTGATTGTGTGTGTCTGTAAGTGTGATTGTGTGTGTCTGTATGTATAAGTGTGATTGTGTGTGTCTGTATAAGTGGATTGTGTGTCTGTATGTATAAGTGTGATTGTGTGTGTCTGTAAGTGTGATTGTGTGTGTCTGTATGTATAAGTGTGATTGTGTGTGTCTGTATGTATAAGTGTGATTGTGTGTGTCTGTATGTATAAGTGTGATTGTGTGTGTCTGTATGTATAAGTGTGATTGTGTGTGTCTGTATGTATAAGTGTGATTGTGTGTGTCTGTAAGTGTGATTGTGTGTGTTTGTATGTATAAGTGTGATTGTGTGTTTCTGTATAAGTGGATTGTGTGTCTGTATGTATAAGTGTGATTGTGTGTGTCTGTAAGTGTGAATATGTGTGTCTGTATGTATAAGTGTGATGTGTGTGTCTTTATGTATAAGTGTGATTGTGTGTGTCTGTATGTGTGATTGTGTGTGTCTGTATGTGTGCTTCTGTATGTGTGCTTGTGTGCGTCTGTATGTGTGATTGTGTGTGTCTGTATGTGTGCTTCTGTATGTGTGCTTGTGTGCGTCTGTATGTGTGCTTGTGTGTGTCTGTATGTGTGATTGTGTGTGTCTGTATGTATAAGTGTGATTGTGTGGATCTGTATGTATAAGTGTGATTGTGTGTGTCTGTATGTATAAGTGTGATTGTGTGTGTCTGTATGTATAAGTGTGATTGTGTGTGTCTGTATAAGTGGATTGTGTGTCTGTACGTATAAGTGGATTGTGTGTCTGTATGTATAAGTGTGATTGTGTGTGTCTGTATGTGTGATTGTGTGTGTCTGTATGTGTGCTTCTGTATGTGTGCTTGTGTGCGTCTGTATGTGTGCTTGTGTGTGTCTGTATGTGTGATTGTGTGTGTCTGTATGTATAAGTGTGATTGTGTGGATCTGTATGTATAAGTGTGATTGTGTGTGTCTGTATGTATAAGTGTGATTGTGTGTGTCTGTATGTATAAGTGTGATTGTGTGTGTCTGTATAAGTGGATTGTGTGTCTGTACGTATAAGTGGATTGTGTGTCTGTATGTATAAGTGTGATGTGTGTGTCTGTATGTATAAGTGTGCTTGTGTGTGTCTGTATGTGTGATTGTGTGTGTCTGTATGTGTGCTTCTGTATGTGTGATTGTGTGTGTCTGTATGTGTGCTTCTGTATGTGTGCTTGTGTGCGTCTGTATGTGTGCTTGTGTGTGTCTGTATGTGTGATTGTGTGTGTCTGTATGTATAAGTTTGATTGTGTGTGTCTGTATGTATAAGTGTGATTGTGTGTGTCTGTAAGTGTGATGTGTGTGTCTGTATGTATAAGTGTGATTGTGTGTCTGTATGTATAAGTGTGATTGTGTGTGTCTGTAAGTGTGATGTGTGTGTCTGTATGTATAAGTGTGATTGTGTGTCTGTATGTATAAGTGTGATTGTGTGTGTCTGTAAGTGTGATGTGTGTGTCTGTATGTATAAGTGTAATTGTTTGTGTCTGTAAGTGTGATTGTGTGTGTCTGTATTTATAAGTGTGATTGTGTGTATCTGTATGTGTGATTGTGTGTGTCTGTATGTATAAGTGTGATTGTGTGTGTCTGTATGTATAAGTGTGATTGTGTGTGTCTGTAAGTGTGATTGTGTGTGTCTGTATGTATAAGTTTGATTGTGTGTGTCTGTATGTATAAGTGTGATTGTGTGTGTCTGTATGTATAAGTGTGATTGTGAGTGTCTGTATGTGTGATTGTGTGTGTCTGTATGTATAAGTGTGATTTTGTGTCTGTATGTATAAATGTGATTGTGTGTGTCTGTATGTATAGGTGTGATTGTGTGTGTCTGTAAGTGTGATTGTGTGTGTCTGTATGTACAAGTGTGATTGTGTTTCTGTATGTATAAGTGTGATTGTGTGTGTTTGTATGTGTGATTGTGTGTGTCTGTTTGTATAAGTGTGATTGTGTGTGTCTGTAAGTGTGATTGTGTGTGTCTGTATGTGTGCTTGTGTGTGTCTGTATGTGTAAGTGTGCTTGTGTGTGTCTGTATGTGTGATTGTGTGTGTCTGTATGTGTGCTTCTGTATGTGTGCTTGTGTGTGTATGTGTAAGTGTGCTTGTGTGTGTCTGTATGTGTGCTTGTGTGTGTCTGTAAGTGTGCTTGTGTGTGTCTGTATGTGTGCTTGTGTGTGTCTGTATGTGTAAGTGTGCTTGTGTCTGTATGTGTAAGTGTGCTTGTGTGTGTCTGTATGTGTGCTTGTGTGTGTCTGTAAGTGTGCTTGTGTGTGTCTGTATGTATAAGTGTGATTGTGTTTCTGTATGTATAAGTGTGATTGTGTGTGTCTGTATGTGTGATTGTGTGTGTCTGTATGTATAAGTGTGATTGTGTGTGTCTGTATGTATAAGTGTGATTGTGTGTGTCTGTATGTGTGCTTGTGTGTGTCTGTATGTGTGCTTGTGTGTGTCTGTATGTGTAAGTGTGCTTGTGTGTGTCTGTATGTGTGATTGTGTGTGTCTGTATGTGTGCTTCTGTATGTGTGTCTGTATGTGTGCTTGTGTCTGTATGTGTAAGTGTGCTTGTGTGTGTCTGTATGTGTGCTTGTGTGTGTCTGTAAGTGTGCTTGTGTGTGTCTGTATGTGTGCTTGTGTGTGTCTGTATGTGTAAGTGTGCTTGTGTCTGTATGTGTAAGTGTGCTTGTGTGTGTCTGTAGGTGTGCTTGTGTGTGTCTGTAAGTGTGCTTGTGTGTGTCTGTATGTGTGCTTGTGTGTGTCTGTAAGTTTGCTTGTGTGTGTCTGTAAGTGTGCTTGTGTGTGTCTGTAAGTGTGCTTGTGTGTGTCTGTATGTGTAAGTGTGTGTCTGTATGTGTGCTTGTGTGTGTCTGTATGTGTGCGTGTGTGTGTCTGTATGTGTGTTGTGTCACCTCCACATCCTGAACACTTCGTGGTTGAGCCTGACACAACATGCTGAGCAGCAGCAGGATCAGCTCCTCGATGTACTGCAGCGCCTCCTGCTGGGACCCCAAGGTAGGGTGCACCTGCTTCAGTACCTGCAACACACACAGACACACACACACAGACACACACACACACAGACACATTTACAGTGGGCATTAAAAACTGTCCTTTTGTGACTTACAACTCTGTGTGTGTGTGTGTGTGTGTCTGTGTGTGTGTGTGTCATGTTGTGTTGACCTGCATCAACAGACTGACTTCATTACCTGAAGCTGTGTCTTTATCTGCCAGTCTCCTACACACACACAACAGACACACACACAGTCTCCTACACACACGACAGGCACACACAGTCTCCTACACACACACAACAGACACACACACAGTCTCCTACACACACTACAGACACACAGTCTCCTACACACACACAACAGACACACACACAGTCTCCTACACACACACAGTCTCCTACACACACACAGTCTCCTACACACTACAGACACACAGTATCCTACACACACAGTCTCCTACACACTACAGACACACAATCTCCTACACACACACACAACAGACACACACAGTCTCCTACACACACGACAGGCACACACAGTCTCCTACACACACACAACAGACACACACACAGTCTCCTACACACACACAACAGACACACACACAGTCTCCTACACACACTACAGACACACAGTATCCTACACACACAGTCTCCTACACACTACAGACACACAGTCTCCTACACACACACAACAGACACACACAGTCTCCTACACACTACAGACACACAGTATCCTACACACACAGTCTCCTACACACTACAGACACACAATCTCCTACACACACACAACAGACACACACGACAGGCACTAACAGTCTCCTACACACACACAACAGACACACACACAGTCTCCTACACACACTACAGACACACAGTCTCCTACACACACACAACAGACACACACACAGTCTCCTACACACACACAGTCTCCTACACACTACAGACACACAGTATCCTACACACACAGTCTCCTACACACTACAGACACACAATCTCCTACACGCACACAACAGACACACACAGTCTCCTACACACACGACAGGCACACACAGTCTCCTACACACACACAACAGACACACACACAGTCTCCTACACACACACTACAGACACACAGTCTCCTACACACACACAACAGACACACACACAGTCTCCTACACACACACAGTCTCCTACACACTACAGACACACAGTATCCTACACACACAGTCTCCTACACACTACAGACACACAATCTCCTACACACACACAACAGACACACACAGTCTCCTACACACACGACAGGCACTAACAGTCTCCTACACACACACAACAGACACACACACAGTGTCCTACACACACTACAGACACACAGTCTCCTACACACACAGTCTCCTACACACACACAACAGACACACACACAGTCTCCTACACACACACTACAGACACACAGTCTCCTACACACACACAACAGACACACACACAGTCTCCTACACACACACAGTCTCCTACACACTACAGACACACAGTATCCTACACACACAGTCTCCTACACACTACAGACACACAGTCTCCTACACACACACAACAGACACACACAGTCTCCTACAGACACACAGTCTCCTACACACACACGACAGGCACACACAGTCTCCTACACACAACAGACACACACAGTCTCCTACAGACACACAGTCTCCTACACACACACGACAGACACACACAGTCTCCTACACACGACAGGCACACACAGTCTCCTACAGACACACAGTATCCTACACACACAGTCTCCTACACACTACAGACACACAATCTCCTACACACACACAACAGACACACACAGTCTCCTACACACACGACAGGCACTAACAGTCTCCTACACACACACAACAGACACACACACAGTCTCCTACACACACTACAGACACACAGTCTCCTACACACACACAACAGACACACACACAGTCTCCTACACACACACAGTCTCCTACACACTACAGACACACAGTATCCTACACACACAGTCTCCTACACACTACAGACACACAGTCTCCTACACACACACAACAGACACACACAGTCTCCTAAACACGACAGGCACACAGTCTCCTACAGACACACAGTATCCTACACACACAACAGACACACACAGTCTCCTACACACACTAAAGGCACACACAGTCTCCTACACACACTACAGACACACAGTCTCCTACACAGACAACAGACACACACACAGTCTCCTACACACACAACAGACATACACACAGTATCCTACACACACAACAGACACACACACAGTCTCCTACACTCACTACAGACAAACACAGTCTCCTACACACACAACAGACACTAACACAGTCTCCTACTGACACAACAGACACACACACACAGTCTCCTACACACACTACAGACACACACAGTCTCCTACACACACTGCAGACACACAGTTTCCTACAGACACACACAGTCTCCTCCAGACACGTGTGTGTGAGGGTTGTATCAGGTGTGTTTTTTGTGTGTCTGAGGTGTGTGTGTTGTATGTCCGGTGTGTGTGTGTGTGTTGTACGTCAGGTGTGTGTTGTGTGGTGTGTTGTGTGCTGTGTCTGTGGTGTATGTCAGGTGTGTATTGTGTGGTGTGTGTCAGGTTTGTGTGTTGTGTGTCAGGTTTGTGTGTTGTGTGACAGGTGTGTATGTTGTGTGTCAGCTGTGTGTGTATTGTGTCAGGTGTGTGTTGTGTGGTGTGTTGTGTGCTGCGTCTGTGGTGTATGTCAGGTGTGTGTTGTGTGTCAGCTGTGTGTGTGTTGTGTCAGGTGTGTATGTTGTATGTCAGCTGTGTGTGTGTTGTGTCAGGTGTGTGTTGTGTGTCAGCTGTGTGTGTGTTGTGTCAGGTGTGTATGTTGTATGTCAGCTGTGTGTGTGTTGTGTCAGGTGTGTATGTTGTATGTCAGCTGTGTGTGTGTTGTGTCAGGTGTGTGTTGTGTGTCAGCTGTGTGTGTGTTGTGTCAGGTGTGTATGTTGTATGTCAGCTGTGTGTGTGTTGTGTCAGGTGTGTGTTGTGTGTCAGCTGTGTGTGTGTTGTGTCAGGTGTGTATGTTGTGGGTCGGCTGTGTGTGTGTTGTGTCAGGTGTGTATGTTGTGTGTCAGCTGTGTGTGTGTTGTGTCAGGTGTGTATGTTGTGGGTCGGCTGTGTGTGTGTTGTGTCAGGTGTGTATGTTGTGTGTCAGCTGTGTGTGTGTTGTGTGAAAGGTGGGTGTGTTGTGTGTCAGCTGTGTGTGTGTTGTGTCAGGTGTGTATGTTGTGTGTCAGCTGTGTGTGTGTTGTGTGTCAGGTGTGTGAGTTGTGTGTCAGCTGTGTGTGTATTGTGTCAGGTGTGTATGTTGTGTGTCAGCTGTGTGTGTGTTGTGTCAGGTGTGTATGTTGTGTGTCAGCTGTGTGTGTGTTGTGTCAGGTGTGTATGTTGTGTGTCAGCTGTGTGTGTGTGTGTTGTGTGACAGGTGTGTGTGTGTTGTGTGTCAGCTGTGTGTGTTGTGTGTCAGCTGTGTGTGTGTTGTCAGGTGTGTATGTTGTGTGTCAGCTGTGTGTGTGTTGTGTCAGGTGTGTGTGTTGTGTGTCAGCTGTGTGTGTGTTGTCAGGTGTGTATGTTGTGTGTCAGCTGTGTGTGTGTTGTGTGACAGGTGTGTGTGTTGTGTGTCAGCTGTGTGTGTGTTGTGTCAGGTGTGTATGTTGTGTGTCAGCTGTGTGTGTGTTGTGTCAGGTGTGTGTGTTGTGTTTCAGCTGTGTGTGTGTTGTTTCTGTGGTGTATGTCAGGTGTGTGTGTGTTGTTTCTGTGGTGTGTGTCAGCTGTGTGTGTGTGTTGTGTGTCAGCTGTGTGTTGTGTGTCAGCTGTGTGTTGTGTTGTGTCAGGTGTGTGTGTTGTGTGTCAGCTGTGTGTGTGTTGTGTCAGGTGTGTGTGTTGTGTGTCAGCTGTGTGTGTGTGTTGTGTGTCAGCTGTGTGTGTTGTGTGTCAGCTGTGTGTGTGTGTTGTGTGTCAGCTGTGTGTGTGTTGTGTCAGGTGTGTGTGTTGTGTGTCAGCTGTGTGTGTGTTGTTTCTGTGGTGTATGTCAGGTGTGTGTGTGTTGTTTCTGTGTTGTGTGTCAGCTGTGTGTGTTGTGTGTCAGCTGTGTGTTGTGTGTACCTTCTCCAGTGAAGGGACCAGCAGGCCTCTCCATTTCGGAGAGTTCTCCTCGTTGAAGAAGTCGTACTGCAGCTGAGCCGCCTGCATGTCTGCTGCGTGTGTCTGCGTGTGTGTGTGCGGGGTGTGCGGGGTCTGACCGGACCGACACGCACGGCTCACCGGTTCACATGAACGCAGTGCGGGTCTGTGCGGGTCTGTGCGGGTCCACCAGGAAGAGCTGAGCCGGGCCGGTCCTCCAGAGCAGCTGCCGGCTCTGCGACCATCGTCCGCCGCTGTGCGCAGAGCTGTCTGCGGCCAGATGTTCCGCAGCTGGCGGCTAGCTCCGCGGCTAGCAGCTAGCAGGGGGGGCAGCTAGCAGAGGGAACAGCTACCGGATCACAGCATGGTGCTCGTTCACATCCACGGTACCAGGCGTGACGCTGCTGAGCTACTCGTTAGCCTGTTAGCATGTAGCCCGGCTGCTAACGCTCGCAGCGGTTAGCGCCCGGACGGATCCATCCGGAGTGTGTCTGCGAGCGGACACACGGGCAGGACCACCCGGGGTGTCGGTGCGGATCCGCGGCTGCTCCGCGCTGCCCGCCCCGCTGCTCACAGTCCACCGGACGGACCGAGGGTTCGGGGCAGAGACCCGGATCCGGCTCCTCCTCAGCGGGCCGCGGGGGCTCCGTCCCCCGGCCTGTGTCAGCAGCAGCGCCGGGCCCGGCTCCTCCAGGCGGGCAGTCACCGAGCTACAGCCGGTCACGGTGCGTTGCGGTCGGTTGTTGTGACTCCGGTACCGTTGTCTGTGGAGCTGCTGCGCGTGCGCAGTGTGCGGGTCCTGACGTACACAGGCAGTGCTCGTGAGTGGGCGTGGCTTCATGACAGTCAGCGTGGCACAGTTTGGTCTGCTGCCCCCGGCGGCGATGGGCGGTACTGCGGCCTGTGACGTCTGTGAAGCATCTGATTGGTTAACTGAGCAGCCAATCGTGTTCAGCAGAACTTACCCTGCCGTGATGCATGATGGTCCTAACACAGCTCCGCCAGAGGAATGTGTTCCTTAAGTGATGAAGACAAGGATTCCACTGTGATGAAGAGGAGCTTCCAACAGAATCAAATCAAAGTCACAGTTTAAACAGTTTATTCTTGTTTGTTTACAGCTGATCAATAAAAAGTAAATCTGTGTTTGAACTCAAATAGAACGAGTGCGACTCTGCTTCAGCTGCATTCAGGACCTCAAACACTTCAATCAGCAGCAAACATCAAGCCATGTTTACAGCGTGTTCACAGCACGTACAGTTACACCACACCCACTGTAACACACGTCATGTGACCACCTGGAGAGAAACGTGTAGCGAGCTGCTGGTTTCACCTCCGACGATAAGACCATCGATACCCGAGCACAGGCGTGACCCAAGGTTATTAAAGTTCAAACTCTCGACTGTGACACTCCTGAGCTCCTGATGGACGGAGGATCAATATATCAATCAGTCAATATCAATATGTCAAACACTCATGCAGCGTTAATATGTAACACGTTCAATGTTTAATCATCAGTTATAAACTGTTTATGTTTAATCATAAAGTGCAGCACATACATCTTTATATATCATTTAACCTGTGAACATGTACCTGTTCACACATGTGTGATGCTTACTCAGACATTAACTTCATGTATAAACATGAATGAACATGAACTGCATGTTCATATGTTACCTGCATGTTCATACGTGCACTACATCTTTATACATGTACCGTTTGCTCATACATGCACTACATGTTCATATGTGTGCTGAGCCGAGAAAATAATCCACCGATGAACCAACACGGTTCTGCTGTCAACTCAGATAAGCCACAGGGGGGCAGTCACGACCCAAAAGTCAAAATAATAAAAATAATTGAAAAAATCTTCGCAGTTTAAATGTTTTGACTCAACTACAGTCTTAGTATACAGTGCGTGAGTGCGTTAATTAACAGACGGTACATTAATGTCCACATCATAAACACCATAGTGGTGTGTTACAGTCAGCAGGGGGCGCTGAGGTGCAGAGACTCTTGTCTGTTGCTCCTGATTAAACCCACAGCTCCCCCCGGAGGACGACGCCCGTCCTGCAGTCCGTTAAACCCTCCTGCTGCAGCTCCTTCAGACGGAGGATGCACGAGCGGTTTTGGATCGCAGAGCTCCAGCCTGACTCAGGAAAGGGAAGGTGGTCCCGAGGCAGCCCGCAGCCACGGTCAGACCCAGACTGGCCCAGGCGCAGCAGATCGACCAACCGTAGCCGTGATCCACGTCGTCCGGCAGCCCGTAGATGAACGGAGGGTTCCTGGAGAGGTCATAGGTCACACTGGCTGCATACGTGCACAGAGAGATGGTGCAGAAGATTCCTGAGAACAGAAGATCACACGTCTGAGAGCTGCCTCACCTGTCAGTCCACATATAAGATGTCACATGACACATGATGACACGAGTCGTGTGACATCATCACGTCTAATGTCTGATGATGACACCAGAAACTAAACAGATGTTGTGTGTTAACTGCTTGTGAATCTGTATTTAATCTGTGTATCAAATAACATATGATGCATGCACATTAACATGTTTCCTCACAGGGTTTCCTGGGCTCTGATTGGCTGCTGCTCTGGTCTGATAGGAAGCTTCATGTTGTTGTTCTCCCATTAACCCATTCGTACAGAGCACTTCTCTAAAAGGAAGGGCTACTTTGGGCTGTAGGTCTTGACTGTGACCAGCAGAGGGCGACACAGGTCTGATATAAAAGACGGTGTCTCATTTCCTCACTCATACACAAACACACTAACCCTAACCTTCCAAAATAAAAGCCTAACTCTTAACCTAACTAAACCTAAGTCTAACCCTAAAACCAACTCTTCACCCCCAAAGGTTGTAGACTCAAACTGGTCCTCACAAAGATAGCTGGACAAGAGCACACATAAACAGTCACTCACTCACTCTTACACACACACACACACACACTGTGGCAGGTGTGTTACCTGCCATGAGGAACAACAGTCCGGACACGTGCTGAGTCAGACTTTCCTCCCAGAAGAATCCCACCGACGCCACGATGCAGCCGCACAACAGCACGGCTGCTGCCATTCCCAGAAACCCTGCGGTGATCCGACGCAGGTCTGGAAAACACACACACACACACAGTAATGAGATAACACAGTGTTGCCATGGTAACTGCCTCCGGATCACCCCGCCCCCACTGTCCCTCTGTACTATTACATAAAACTGTCATGGCACATTTCCATGGCAACAGACGACAAGAAGCACTGGATCCAGAGAAATCAAATCAGACGTTATTGTCATTTTCTCTAAAGAAGATCACACAAACACAAACACAAACACAAACACAAACACAAACACAAACACAAAAAAACACACATGGTCCCCGAGTCCCATCTATTGTTAATGAAATGAAATGTAAATGTAAAGTGTTGAAAAGGTAAAAACACAAAGTGTCTGTGAGGTGTTGGAGAGTTCTGAGTGGAGCAGCCTGGAAGCTGTTCCCTGGTTCATAGTTCATAGTTCATAGTTCATAGTTCATAGTTCATAGTTCATAGTTCATAGTTCATAGTTCATAGTTCCTGTGCCTGATGGCAGCAGCTCAATAAGTTGATGGAGCAGGTGTGAGGGTCTCTGACAGTTCAGGGCCCTGATCCGGCTCAGGAACAGGTCCTGGACAGAGGGAGACCCCCCCCTCCAGCTGGAGATGCAATAGGTCAGCACGCTGTCCACCAGGTCTCTGGAGAAGGTCGTGAGGAGGCTGGAAGGTCGCGATGCTTGTTCACTATCAGGAGACCATCACCTCCTGAAGGAGACCATCCCCTCCATCACCTCCTGAAGGAGACCATCACCTCCTGAAGGAGACCATCCCCTTCTGAAGGAGACCATCACCTCCTGAAGGAGACCATCCCCTCCTGAAGGAGACCATCCCCTCCTGAAGGACACCATCACCTCCTGAAGGAGACCATCACCTCCTGAAGGAGACCATCACCTCCATCACCTCCTGAAGGAGACCATCACCTCCTGAAGGACACCATCACCTCCATCACCTCCTGAAGGAGACCATCACCTCCTGAAGGAGACCATCACCTCCATCACCTCCTGAAGGACACCATCACCTCCATCACCTCCTGAAGGAGACCATCACCTCCTGAAGGAGACCATCACCTCCTGAAGGACACCATCACCTCCATCACCTCCTGAAGGACACCATCACCTCCTGAAGGACACCATCACCTCCTGAAGGAGACCATCACCTCCTGAAGGAGACCATCACCTCCATCACCTCCTGAAGGAGACCATCACCTCCTGAAGGAGACCAT